>NC_064826.1:81486363-81789393 GCF_024166365.1 Elephas maximus indicus
TTTAAAGCGTTCAAAAGTGAAGATGTCACTTGGAGGATTAAGCTGCACCTGACCCAGGCCATGGTATTTTCAATTGCCACATACACGTATGAAAGCTGGACAATGAATAAGGAAGACCAAAGAATTGATGTCTTCAAATTATAGTGTTGGCAAAGAATATTGAATATACTATGGACCACCAGATGAATGAACAAGTCTGTCTTGGAAGTAGTACAGCCAGAATGTTCCGTGGAAGCAATGATGGCGAGACTCCATCTCATGTGCTTTGGGCATGTTATCAGGAGGGACCAGTCCCTGAAGAAGAACATCATACTTGGTAAGGTAGAGGGTCAGTGAAAAAGAAGAAGATCCTCGATGAGATGAATTGACACAGTAGCTGTGACAATGGGCTCAAACACAGCAATGACTGTGAGGATGGCGCAGGAGACACTGTTTTGTTCTGTAGTAAATAGGGTCGCTATGAGTCGGAACTAACTCCACCACCACCTAACAAAAACAAACAACATGAGTCAGAACCAACTGGATGGCACCTAACAACCATCCTCTAAAAGACTTGCTTTCATATGTAAATAGATAATACTAGGCCAATACAGCTTCTCTCTTAAAGGGGCCTGGATTCATGTGCCTCTTACAACACTGAAAAAAAATTTTAAAAAAAGGTCAAATGATACAACCACAGAGTTCCTTAACCTGGGCTGTGGAGGTGGTTACCTCAGAATGCACTTTGAGGATAACAGTAAGTCCACCTGCCCAGAAAAACAGCTCCCTATTTATAAGCAGAGGCCAGTATTTCCACTACAACAGTTGCATTTTAATGGTATTAGGCTTTGGCCCATGTAAAAAAAAAGTAGGTACCAGTAGAAATAATAATTATTTAAGCTGATATTAGCTGATTCTACTTTAGTGTAAAGAAATGTGGAATGTTTTCTTATTATGATAAATCATGAAGGGGTACAGGGGTGAAAAATACAATACATGAGGATGTAAACATATCTCTGGACATAGCCCTGCACGGTCAACTGCCCAACAGGTAGACTTGAGTGGATCATAATTTGGAACTGAAATTGCCTAGGGGAGGGTCAGGCCCTCTAAATACAAAAAGAATGACATGGCTCTAAATACAAAAATAGTTGTTGTTTGTTGTTGTTAGGTGCGGTCGAGTCTATTCCGACACATAGCGACCCTATGCACAACAGAATGAAACACTGCCCAGTCCTGAGCCATCCTTGCAAACGTCTTTATGCTTGAGCTCATTGTTGTAGCCACTGTGTCAATCCACCTCGTTGAGGGTCTTCCTCTTTTCTGCTGACCCTGTACTCTGCCAAGCATGATCTCCTTCTCCAGGGACGAATCCCTCCTGACAACATGTCCAAAGTATGTAAGACACAGTCTCGCCATCCTTGCTTCTAAGGAGCATTCTGGTGTGCTTCTTCCAAGACAGATTTGTTCGTTCTTTTGGCAGTCCATGGTATATTCAATATTCTTCGCCAACACAACAATTCAAAGGCGTCAACTCTTCTTCGGTCTTCCTTATTCATTGTCCAGCTTTCACATGCATATGATGTGATTGAAAATACCATGGCTTGGGTCAGGCGCACCTTAGTCTTCAGGGTGACATCTTTGCTCTTCAACACTTTGAAGAGGTCCTTTGCAGCACATTTGCCCAATGCAATGCGTCTTTTGATTTCTTGACTGCTGCTTCCATAGCTGTTGATTGTGGATCCAAGTAAAATGAAATCCTTGACAACTTCAATCTTTTCTCCATTTATCATGATGTTGCTCACTGGTCCAGTTCTGAGGATTTTTGTTTTCTTTATGTTGAGGTGTAATCCATACTGAAGGCTGTGGTCTTTGATCTTCGTTAGTAAGTGCTTCAAGTCCTCTTCACTTTCAGCAAGCAAAGTTGCATCATCTGCATAACACAGGTTGTTAATGAGTCTTTCTCCAATCTTGATGCCCCGTTCTTCTTCATATAGTCCAGTTTCTCAGATTATTTGTTCAGCATACAGATTAAATAGGTATAGTGAAAGAATACAACCCTGATGCACACCTTTCCTGACTTTAAACCACTCAGTATCCCTTGTTCTGTCTGAACAACTGCCTCTTGATCTATGTAAAGTTTCCTCATGAGCACAATTAAGTGTTCTAGAATTCCCATTCTTCGCAGTGTTACCCATAGTTTGTTATGATCCACACCATCGAATGCCTTTGCATAGTCAATAGAACACAGGTAAACATCCTTCTAGTATTCTCTGCTTTCAGCCAGGATCCATCTGACATCAGCAATGATATCCGTGGTTCCACGTTCTCTTCTGAAACTGGCCTGAATTTTTGGCATTTACCTGTCAATACACTCCTGCAGCCGTTTTTGAACAATCTTCAGCAAAATTTTGCTGTGTGTGATATTAACAATATTGTTCTATAATTTCCACATTCGGTTGGATCACCTTTCTTGGGAATAGCTATAAATATGGATCTCTTCCAGTCAGTTGGCCAGGAAGCTGTCTTCTATATTTCTTGGCATAGACGAGTAAGCACCTCCAGCACTACATCTGTTTGTTGAAACATCTCAATTGATATTCCATCAATTCCTGGAGCCTTGTTTTTCACCAATGCCTTCAGAGCAGCTTGGACTTCTTCCTTCAGTACCATTGATTCCTGATCGTATGCCACCTCTTGAAATGGTTGAATATCAACTAATTCTTTTTGGTATAATAACTCTGTGTATTCCTTCCATCTTCTTTTGATGATTCCTATGTCATTTAATATTTTCCCCAGGGAATCCTTTACTATTGCAACTCGAGGCTTGAATTTTTTCCTCAGTTTCAGCTTGAGAAATGCCAAGCATGTTCTTCCCTTTTGTTTTTCCACCTCCAGCTCTTTGCACTTGTCATTATAATACTTTATTTTGTCTTCTCGAGAGGCCCTTTGAAATCTTCTGTTCAGTTCTTTTACTTCATCAACTCTTCCTTTTGCTTTAGCTGCTCTACACTCAAAAGCAAGTTTCAGAGTATCCTCTGACACTCACCTTGGTCTTTTCTTTCTTTCCTGTCTTTTCAGTGACCTCTTGCTTATTTCATGGATGATGTCCTTGATGTCATTCCACAACTTGTCTGGTCTTTGGTCACTAGTGTTCAATGCATCAAATCTATTCTTCAGATGGTCTCTAAATTCAGGAGGGATATACTCAAGGTCATATTTTGGCTCTTGTGGACTTGCTCTGATTTTCTTCAGTTTCAGCTTGAACTTGTATATGAGCAATTGATGGTCTGTTCCACAGTCGGCCCCTGGCCTTGTTCTGACTGATGATATTGAGCTTTTCCATAGTCTCTTTCCACAGATCTAGTCAATTTGATTTCTGTGTGTTCCATCTGGCGAGGTCCATGTGTTTAGTCGCCATTTATGTTGGTGAAAGAAGGTATTTGCACTGAAGAAGTCGTCGGTCTTACAAAATTCTATCTTTTGATCTCTGGCGTTGTTTCTATCACCAAGGCCGTATTTTCCAACTACTGATCCTTCTTTGTTTCCAACTTTTGCATTCCAATCGCCAGTAATTATCAATGCATCTTGATTGCATGTTCAATCAATTTCAGACTGCAGCAGCTGATAAAAATCTTCTATTTCTTCATCTTTGGCCCTAGTGGTTGGTGCGTAAATTTGAGTAATAGTCATATTAACTGATCTTCCTTGTAGGTGTATGGATATTATCCTATCACTGACAGCGTTGTACTTCAGGATAGATTTTGAAACAAAGAGAGTGACAAGCTCTAAATACAAAGAGAATGGAATGTATAGATCCACATACAAAAGGTGAGGCAGCCAAAAGGATATGGCAACAAAGATTTGTAAGCATCTCACATTCAAAAATTGACCCCAATCCAAAGGGCAACTTAAAAGACACGATGAGCAGTCATTGGGAATCCAGTAATGGCAATGGTCCAACTTCAGGCAGAAAGGCCAATGTTTGACATCAGGGAAGTGTGTCAGCAGAAAATTGCTCCAAACCACCCATCCAGAGCTCAAGAATAGACTCAAATCTCTGCATTTAGGTCTATGAAGGGTAGTACAAGTGTTTAGCCCTAGAGAGACTGGGGTTTTGAAAGCTTATTATGACAAGAAACAGACCTAGAAGAGTACCTTTCAACCTTCTCACATCTTGGCTTACAAAGAAAATGGCCACATTTTTATCCTGAAAGAAATGGATAGAGCTGCTACAGAAGAAGCTGTGTTCACGGAGCATCTCTAACCCTCTGTCTCCACATACTAGGTGGGAAGTCTGACCCAAAGGGAAGAAAGTAAGAGGATCCTAAAGCTCAGAATCATAAGGTTGATGGGGATGGGGAGGGAGGACATTTTGATCAAAGATTCTGTAGATGAATTCTGATAAGAAGGGGGAAAATGCAGACAAGAATCTCAAATTTTCATGGAATCCAGACTTTCTGGAGCCACTGAGGTTGGATGAACCCAGAAACTATTGCTCTGAGATAATCTTTAAACCTTAAACCAAAATTATCCCCTGAAATCTTCTTAAAACCAAACAATAGTTGAGCTTAACTAGTAAAGAATGTCTGCCTTGAGCATAGTGCTCTTTTAAAATCTATCTATATGGGATAGAAGTGACAACAGCAACTCGAAAGATTGGAGAGGAACCACAGGGAGCAGTGAGTTTATGTTAATGGGAGGTACAACTAGGAAAAGGAGGGTAAGAATGGTTGTACAACCCAAAGAATGAAATCCATGTAACTGAATTGTACGTGCAGAAATTTTTGAATTGGTGTATGTATGTTCTGCTGTATATATTCTCAACAACAACAAAAATAAAATAAATTATTAAGAAAAGAAGATTGATGACAGGCAGACTAGGATTGTGGAAGCTCTGAATAGAAGGCAGATGGCTCTTGTTATGCAAAGTGAAACCTTAAAGAGCAAACTGAGATGTAGAAAGGGGAAAGAGGGAAAGGGTGGGGAGCAACAAGGCTTGGGTAGTGAAAAGTCTCACTTTGTGTAATGATTTTGCCTAGACCCAATAGCTGACATTCTTTTTTTTTTTTTTTTAAGGACATAATCTTGTTGTTCAAGCATTTATTCATTTAACAAATATTTATTGAGCATGTACTGTATAACTAGCATACTGTTCAGTGCAACACATATACCTATGAATAAAAGAGACAGAGTCTCTAATTGTGAACTTAAATGTACTGGGGAAGCCTGATATTGAGTAAACAATCCAAATCTTTTTTAAACACATTGTAGAAAGTACTATATGGTGCTTGCTTTAAGAAAGAATGATAGACAGAGATGGGGCCAAGATGGTGGAGTAGTCAAGATACCTCCGATGGTCCCTCTTACAACAAAGACCAAAAAAAAAAACCAAGTGAATCGATTATATATATGACAAGCTAGGAACCCTGAGCTTCAAAGGCAAAGTTAAGAAATAGGACTGAGTGACAGGGGGAGGAAGAGACACGGAAGCAGCGAGGAGTTGCTGAGTCTGCAACATCACCTCAGCCTCTGTTCCTCTGTGGCAGGACTGACAGTACTGTTCTGGTACTCAGCTGCTTTGGTGAAAGAAGGCAAGCAAAGTGGCGCACCCCTGACCCCCTTATGTGACTGCAGCAGGGCTGGTGGTGGAGTTTAGGATGCAGCTTCTTCAGTGAAAGAAAGCAAGCGAACTGCCACAGCCCCTACACCCTAGCACGACCACAGAGCCAGCACACACAATCTACACATACCTCCAGAATCTGAGATAAAACAGTGCTCTCGGCACAAGATAAGTGATTTTGTCTAACATACTGCACAGATCTAATAGCTCTTCCTTTTGAAAGAACTGTCTCCTATCTATCTGATCCTTCCTCCCTCTGCCCCAGCTGGGTTCATTAACAGTTAATTTCCCTGGGCCCGAGACAGGCTCTGGTGCACTCCCTGAGCCATTCCCCTGGCCTTGGAGAAGGAACAAATTAACAAATGGGGGAAAAACACTCTGCCAACTCCCCTAATCTGGGAAGTCAGAGCAGAAGCAGCTCCAGTCCAGGCACAAGTGGTCCACAGACTTTGTCTTTACCCCTGCATAGATGAGGGTGGTCCCATTACAGCAGATAGGATCTGACTGTTATATTGGAAGGGTGAATCTGTTTGAGGTCTGACTGTAGCTGTTTCAGCTGTGCAGTGGAGAGGCAGATTTTGGATGTTTGATACTGCTCTGCCTATCAAACAGGGCCGTCACCTACCCACAGAAGGGGCCTGAGGACTGGAGGCTCTACCCACAGCTCCTAGCCACCTATGATAGGGCTCCAAAGATAAGTTGTGCCTACTAGTCCTTACTGTTAAAAGCATAGGATGTCTATGGTATGGCTGCAGAACCCACCTACCAGCATGCTTTAGAGAACAGGGACATGCCTTCCTCACAGACATTTGGGGGAAGGTTGTCAGAGCCCTGCCTTTCTCAGAGTGTGACCCTCTGCTGCTACCAGAAACCTGTGCATACACCAATCACCACTGCTCCTCTAAGATCATAGGTAAGAGCCTGCACCACACACTAGGTGACCAACTACCAGGACACCCGAGCTGAATCTGTACAAGAATACTGAATGGACTCTTAGGCTGATATACCTGGTAACAGCTCTAGTTATCTGGTAATAGGACATTAGTTCTTCAAAGGCTCCAATAATCAAGTTAGCTCACTCTAGGAGCCTATTTAGGTGTATCAAAACAAAACAGGGCAAGAAACTAGGACATAGTGAGCAAACATAAAATAAATTAATACAATAACTTATAGAGGGCTCAGAGATAAAAGCCAGTAGGAAATCACATAAAGAAGCAGACCATGATTGTTTCAACAAACTCCCAAAACAAAGACTCAAGGACTGTTCCGGGTGAAGATGTATTCCTGGAATTACCAGATGTAGATTACAAAAGATTAATATACAGAACTCTTCAAGACATCAGGAAGGAGATCAGGCAAAATGCAGAACAAGCCAAGGAGCACACAGATAAAGCAGTCAAGGAAATTAAGATTTTTTCAAGAACATAATGAAAAATTTAATATGCTGCAAGAATCCATACAGAGACAACAATTAGAAATTCAAAAGATTAACAATAAAATTACACAATTAGACAAACCCACTAAAAACAAACCCACTGCCATCAAGTCAATTCCAACTCATAGTGACCCTATAGGACAGATTAGAACTGCCCAATAGAGTTTCCAAGGAGTGCCTGGTGGATTCGAACTGCCAACCTCTTGGTTAGCAGGTGTAGCAATTAGACAACTCAGTAGAAATTCGAAGGAGCAGAATTGAGGAGCTGGAAGTCAGAATTAGCAAGATTGAAGACAAAACACTTGGCAACAGTATATTCAAAGAAAAATCAGATAATAGAATTTGAAAAAATGGATAAACCCTAAGAATCATGTGGGACTCTATCAAGAAGAATAACCTACAAGTGACTGGAATACCAGAACAGGGCAGGATAACAGAAAATACAGAGAAAATTATTGAAGATTTGCTGGCAGAAAACTTCCCTGACACCGTGAAAGATGAAGAGATATCTATCCAAGATGCTTATTGAAGCCCATACAAGGTAGATCCCAGAAGAAAGTCACCAAGACATATTGTAATTAAACTTGCCAAAACCAAAGATAAAGAGAAAATTTTAAGAGTGGCCAGGGATAAGCGAAAAGTCACCTACAAAAGAGAATCAATAAGAATAAACTCAGACTACTCAGCAGAAACCATGCAGGCAAGCAGGCAATGGAATGGCATATATAAAGCATTGAAGGAGAAAAATTGCCAGCCAAGAATCATATAACCAGCAAAACTCTCTCAAATATGAAGGCAAAATTAGAACATTCCCAGATAAACAGAAGCTTAGGGAATTTGCAAAAACCAAACCAAAACTACAAGAAATGCTAAAGGGAAACCTCTGGTTAGAAAATCAATAATATCAGATGTCAACCCAAGACTAGAACACTGGACAGAGCAATCAGAGGTCAACCCACACAGGGAAATCACAAAAATAAATCAAGATTAAAAAACACTCAAAACAGGGAATCAGCAATGTCATTAAGTAAAAGATGACAACATTAAATCAATAAAGAGAGACCAGATAAAGTAGTTGTAGATCTTCCATATGGAGAGGAAATCAAGGTGATATAGGGAGACACAAGTTAGCTTTAAACTTAGAAGAATAAGGGTAGATATTAAGGTAACCACAAAGGAAACTAACAATCCTGCACATCAAAATAAAATATGAGAAAAATATAAAGACTCAGCAAAGACAAAATCAACAACAATGAAAAAGAGGAACACACAATTTACTAAGAAAAGCTACTACTCAGCACAAAAAAATAAGTGGAAAAATGAAACTGTCAAGAACACACACAAAAAAAAGACATCAAAATGACAGCACTAAACTCATGTCTATCTATAATTATGCTGAATGTAAATGGACTAAATGCGCCAATAAAGAGGGAGTTGCAGAATGGATAAAAAAATACGACCCATCTATATGCTGCCTACAAAAGATACACTTTAGACTTAAAGACACAGACAAATTAAAACTCAAAGGATGGAAAAAAATATATGAAGCAACCAACAACCATAAAAGAGCAGGAGTAAAACTAAAAAAAAAAAGCTATACTAATTTCTGACAAAATAGATTTTAAACTTAAATCTACCACAAAGGATGAGGAAGGACAGTACTTAATGATTAAAGGGACAACATACCAGAAGAATATTAACATATTATATATTTATGCACCCAACTACAGGGCTTCAAGATACATAAAACAAACTCTAACGCCATTGAAAAGCGAGGTAGACTGCTCCACGATCATAGTAGGAGACTTCAACACACCACTTTCAGTGAAGGACAGAACATCCATAAAGAAGCTCAGTAAAGACATGGAAGAGCTAAATGCCATAATCAACCAAATTAACCTCATAGACATATATAGAACACTCTGCCCAACAGCAGCAAAGTATACTTTCTTTTCCAGTGCACGTGGAACATTCTCTAGACTAGACCACATATTGGGCCATAAAGCAAGCCTTAACGAATCCAAAACATCAAAATATTACAAAGCATCTTCTCTGACCATAAAGCCATAAAAGTAGAAGTCAATAGCAGAAAAATCAGGGAAAAGAAATTAAACACATGGAAACTGAACAACACTTCACTCAAAAATGATTGGATTATAGAAGAAATTAAAGATGGAATAAGGAAATTCATTGAATCCAATTGGAATGGAAACACTTCCTATCAGAACCTCTGGGAAACAGCTGAAGCAGTGCTCAGACGTCAATTTATATCAATAAATACACACATTTATTGATAAAATGTGTGCAAAGAAAGGGCCAAAATTTAAGAATTATCACTACAACTTGAACAAATAGAAAGAGAGCAACAAAAGAAACCCTGAGTCACGAGAAGAAAGCAAATAATAAAAATTAGAGGAGAATTAAATAGAGAACAGAAAAACAATTGAAAGAGTTAACAAAACCAAAAGCTGGTTCTTTGAAAGATTAACAAAATCAATAAACGATTGGCCAGACTGACAAAAGAAAAACAGGAGACGAAGCAAATAACCCACATAAGAAATAAGATGGGCTATAGCACAACAGATCCAACTGAAATTAAAAGAATCATAAGAGAAACCATGAAAAATTGTACTCTAACAAATTTGAAAACCTGGAGGAAATGAACAGATTTCTAGAAACACATTACCTATCTAAACTAACACAAACAGAGACAGAACAGCTAAATAAACCCATAACAAAAAAAGAGATTGAAAAAGTAATTTAAAATCTCCCAACAAAGAAAAGCCCTGCCCTGACAGCTTCACTACAGAGTTCTACCAAACTTTCAGAGAAGAGTTAACACCGCTACTACTAAAGGTATTTAAGAGCATAGAAAAGGATGGAATACTCCCAAACTCATCCTATGAAGCCAACATGACCCTGATACCAAACCAGGTAAAGACACCACAAAAAAAAAAAGAAAATTACAGTCCAATAACCCTCATGAACCTAGACACAAAAATCCTCAACAAAATTCCAGCCAATAGAATTCAACAATATATCAAAAAAAATAATTCACCATGACCAAGTGGGATTCATACCACGTATGCAGGGATGGTTCAACATTAGAAAAACAATCGATGTAATCCATCACATAAATAAAACAAAAGACAAGAACCACATGATCTTATCAATTGATGCAAAAAAGGCATTTGACAAAGTCCAACACCCACTCATGATAAGAACTCTCAGCAAAATAGGAATAGGAGGAAAATCCCTAAACATTACAAAGGGCATTTTTGCAAAGCTAACAGCCAATATCATCCTAAACAGAGAGAGACTGAAGCATTCCCCTTGAGAACGGGAACCAGACAAGGATGCACTTTATCACCAATTTTATTCAACATTGCACTGGAGGTCCTCACCAGAGCTATTAGGCTATACAAAGAAATAAAGGGCATCCAAATTGGCAAAAAGAAGTAAAGTTACCTCTGTTTGCAGGGGTACAGAGAACGGGAACCAGGCAAGGATGCACTTTATCACCAATCTTATTCAACATTGCGCTGGAGGTCCTCGCCAGAGATATCAGGCTATACAAAGAAATAAAGGGCATCCAAATTGGCGAAAAGAAGTAAAGGTACCTCTGTTTGCAGATGATATGATCTTGTACACAGAAAAACCTAAAGAACCCTCAAGAAAACTACTGAAACTAATAGAAGAGTTCAGCAGAGTATCAGGATACAAGGTAAACATACATAAATCAGTTGGATTCCTCTACACCAACAAAAACAATGTCGAAGAGGAAATCACCAAATCGATACCATTTATAATAGCCCCTAAGAAGATAAAATACTTAGGAATAAATCCAACCAGAGACGTAAAATACCTATACAAAGAAAACTGTAAGACACTACTGTAAGAAACCAAAAGAGACCTACATAAGTGGAAAAACATACCTTGCTCATGGATAGGAAGACTCAACATTGTTAAAATTTCTATTCTACCCAAAGCGATCTATAGATACAATGCAATCCTGATTCAAATACTAGTGACATTTTGTAATGAGATGGAGGAACAAATCACCAATTTCATATGGAAGGGAAAGAGGCCCCTGATAAGTAAAGCATTACTGAAAAAGAAGAACACTACCTGATTTTAGAAACTATCATACCACCACAGTAGTCAAAATAGCTTGATACTGGTACAACAACAGATAAATAGACCAATGGAACAGAATTGAGAATCCAGATGTAAATCTATCCACATATGAGCAGCTGATATTGACAAAGGCCCAAAATCTGTTAAAAGGGGAAAAGACAGTCTTCTTAACAAATGCTGCTGACATAACTGGATATCCATCTGCAAAAAAAGGAAATAAGACCCATACTTCACACCATGCACAAAAACCAACTCAAAATGGATCAAAGACCTAAATACAAAATCTAAAACGATAAAGATCATGGAAGAAAAAATAGAGACAACACTAGGAGCCCTAATATATGGCATAAACAGTGCACAAAACATTACTAACATTGTACAAGCACCGGAAGAGAAACTAGATAACTGGGACAAACCAAAAACCAAACCCAGTGCCATCGCGTCTATTCCGACTCACAGCGACCCTGTAGGACAGGGTAAAACTGCCCCATGGGTTTCCAAAGAGCGCTTGGTGGATTTGAACTGCCAGCCCTTTGGTTAGCAGCCGTAGCACTTAACCACTACGCCACCTCCTAAAAATCAAACACCTATACTCATCCAAAGCCTTCACCAAAAAAGTAAAAAGATTACCTACAGATTGGGAAAAAGTTTTTAACTATGACATTTCCGATCAGTGTCTGATCTCTAAAATCTACATGATAAATGCAAAAACTCAATAACAAAAAGACAAATAACCCAACTAAAAAATGGACAAAGGATGTAAACAGACACTTCACCAAAGAGGACATTCAGGCTCCCAACAGATACATGAGGAAATGCTCACGGTCATTCATTATTAGAGAAATGCAAATCAAAACTACAATGAGATACCATCTCACTCCAACAAGGCCAGCAATAATCCAAAAAACACAAAATAATAAATGTTGGAGAGGTTGTAGAGAGACTGGAACACATATACACTGCTGGTGGCAATGTAAAATGGTACAGCCACTTTGGAAATCAATTTGGCACTTCCTTAAAAAGCTAGAAATAGAACTACCTTACCAGAAACCAAAACCCAGTGCCGTCGAGTTGATTACGACTCGTAGCGACCCTATATGAGTTGAGAACTACCTTACGACCCAGCAATTCCACTCACTGGAATGTACCCTAAAGAAATAAGGGCCTTCACATGAATAGATACATGCACACCTACGTTCATTGCAGCACTGTTTACAATAGCAAAAAGTTGGAAGCAACCAAGGTGCCCATCAACAGATGAGTGGATAAATAAATTATGGTATATACACACAACGGAATACTACACAACTATTAGGAACAACGATGAATCCGTGAAACATTTCATAACATGGAGGAATCTGGAAGGCATTATGCTGAGTGAAATTAGTCAATTGCAAAAGGACAAATATTGTATGAGACCACTATTATAAGAACTCTAGATAAAGTTTCAAGAGAGAAGAAAATATTCTTTGATGGTTAAGGAGGGTGGGGAGGCAGGGAGAGGGATGTAGACAAAAATTTATTAGGTGAAGGGAAGGGCAGCACATAACACAGGGACAGTCAGTACAACTGGACTAAACCAAAAGCAAAGAAGTTTCCTGAATACAACCAAAAGCTTTGAAAGCCAGAGTAGCAGGTACGGGGGTCTGGGGACCATGGTTTCAGGGGACATCTAGGTCAATTGGCATAACAAAATGTATTAAAAAAAATAGTCTGCATTCCACTTTGGTGAGAGGCATCTGGGGTGTTAAATGCTAGGAGGCCATCTAGGATGCATAAATTGGTCTCAACCCACCTGGAGCAAAGGAGAATGAAGAACAGCAAAGACACAAGGTAAATATCAGCCCAACAGACAGAAAGGGCCACATACACCGGAGACTCCATCAGCCTGAGACCCGAAGAACTAGATGGTGCCCAGCTACCACCGATCACTGCCCTGACAGGGAACATAACAGAGAATCCCCGATGGAGCAGAACAGTGGGATGCAGATCTCAAATTCTCGTAAAAAGATCGGGCTTAATGGTCTGACTGAGACTGGAGGGACCCTGATGGTCATGGTCTCCGGACCCTTTAGTAGCCCCAGATTGGAACCATCCCTGAAGCCAACTCTCCAGACAGGGATTGGCCTGGACTATAAGATAGACAATGATGCTGGTGAGGAGTGAACTTCGTAGCTCAAGTAGACACATGAGACTATGTGGGCAACTTCTGTCTGGTGGCAAATGAGAAGGAAGAGGGGGGCGGCAGCTGGCTGAATGGACATGAGGAATACAGGGTGGAGAGAAGGAATGTGCTGTCTCATTAAGGGGAAAGCAGCTGGGAGTGCACAGCAGGGTGTGTATGGCTATTCGTATGAGAGGCTGATGTGATTTGTAAACTTTTATATGTATAAATAAATTAAAAAAAAATAGCTGGACACAGAGTAGTAAAATTGGAAGACGTTGCCAAAAAAAGGAGAAAGAGAATGATAGAGCCAGGTGGCCAATGCCTTTATTCTAGGAGATCAAAAATAGCTTTTCTAAGGTTGTTACACTGAAGTTCCAAGAAGATGTAACAGGAAAAACTTTGGCGGTTCTTCTTTCGTATTTTTAAATACAAATTTAAGCTTTCATATTATACATAAAGCATAAATATTATGTATACTATATATAAATATTATATACATATACATCTGTAGTAATATATAATGTTATATACTAATATATGACTATAGAGGAATAGTTGTGCAATGGATAATGGCTAACAACTAAAGTCAACTTTTTTAAAAAACTGGTTACTGGCTTTATTGTAAAATACAACATGTCATTGCTGGTTCTTAAATTAGCTTTCCTCTCATGTGAGAACAGGTAATTTTTCACAAAAGCATCCCCACCCCAGTGACGTCGAGTCGACTCCGACTCGTAGTGACCCTATAGGACAGAGTAGAACTGCCCCATAGAGTTTCCAAGGAGCGCCTGGTGGATTCAAACTGCCAACCTTTGGTTAGCAGCCGTAGCACTTAACCACTACGCCACCAGGGTTTCCTCAAAAAAGGATACACTTCTGAAAAAAAAAGGCAGTATTTAATCACGGTTACTATTTATGAAAGAAGCCTTGTTGGCGCAATGGTTCAGTGCTCAGCTCTAACCAAAAGGTCAACAGTTCCAACCACCAGTTGCTCAGCAGGAGAAGGATGTGGCAGTCTGCTTCCGTAAAGGTTTACAGCCTTGGAAACCGTGTGGGGCAGTTCTACTCTGTCCTATAGGGTCACTATGAGAGTGGAAATTGACTCTATTTATTTATTTGGACTATTTATGATATCTGAATATAACAGCTGAAATCTGGGCAAACAGGCACTCATGTTCAAGATCAGAGGCCCTCAGGTTGATAGAAAGACTCTGAGCACCTAGGGGATGCACCTAGCTCTGGGAAAAATATCAAAGTAACTTCAGGCATTTACAGAATAAGCAAACTCATTCTAGTATGAGGCACAATCCAATTAAAAATGTCCGTTCCCCAAGGATGATGAAAATCCTAAATTTTGAAATGATCAATTAAAGGTTGATTGGCCCACAAATTTTGCTTTTATACACAAAAGTGTGTGAGGATCTAGAAGGGATATCAAGGAGTCCCCTTGGAGCCCTGGTGGCGCAGTAGTTAAGAGCTATGGCTGCAAACCAAAAGGCCAGCAGATGGAATCCACCAGCCACTCCTTGGAAATCCTATGGGGCAGTTCTACTCTGAGTCAGAATTGACTTGAGGGCAATGGGTTTGGTTTTGGTTCTGAGGGGCTGGTAGCGTTCTGTTTCTTGATCTGGGCCTGGGTTACGTAGCCTGATCAAGTTGTGAAAATTCACCAAGTGTACACTCATGATTTGTATGAGCTTCTCTGTTTGTGTATTGTACCTCAATAAAAAGTTTTTTGTTATTTTCTGGGGTTTTTTTGTTTTTAGGTTTGGGGTGGGTGGGGGAGGGAGTCAAGTCTTGGGAAATTCAAGGAACTTTCATGGGGAACACTAGAACAAAATCTTAAAAGGTAAGTTGAAAGGAGACCTTACAAAATTGAAAATTAGTTGGTAAGACATCTCCAAGCATGTTCCTTTAGATAATGGGGGGGGTATGCAAGAGGTGCACAAGAGTTAATAAAATCTGAGATCCTTTTTACCTAAAACCAAAGTTCAGGTTAACTGTACACTTTAAAAATCAGTGTCATCCTTTAATCCATATTCTAATCATAGCTTCATCTTCACATATGGTATTCATTTAGACACACCTGGAAGTTCTATGGTTGCTCTTTCACAATTTTGATCACTGACGCCTAAGGCAAGTGCTCATAAAACTATAAACACTGAACTTACTTCTTTCAGCTATCAAATAAAAAATAAAATTAATAGTATGTTTACAAGAACAATGGAGGAAAATATGAAGTTGGACTTAATATTTACCAAAAAAAATAACTAAGTTAAATTAAAAAGTGTTTCACTCTCTTGTGTCTCATTTCCCTGCTCTTTTCTCTATTTTTTTTTAATTACTTGACAGATATTTTGATACATGAATCAACTTCTTCAAGTGTCCGTCCTAATTCTTTTGAATGTTTCCCATTTACAAATACATTTCTTAGACCTTAAGCCACTTGAAACTTTTCAGATTTTCAGATCAGAGGTAATTATATAAAAATAAGACTCTCCTTTTTTTTCTGTCCTCCCCGCCACCATTGATAACATAGATTTTCCCTAGATCTGCAAGATAGATGATGATTATTTTAAATTGTAGTTACTTCCCCTCTGAATGTGTAGTAGCTATGAGGCTCTCAATAAGAACTGGGGTCAAACTTATCTTCTAAATGGTATATCATCACTCTTAGAGAATTTCTCAAACAATAACCTAGGGCATAAATCACACAGTTTCAAAATAGTCATTTAATTGTGAATAAATGCTAAAGGGAAAGTACTATGGAAAATTACAGTTTTCAGCACTCATTTTCTTCAACAATAGAGCCTTAAGTTCACTGGAGGGGGGGAAAAAAAAAAGCCCTGAACATTTGCTAATGTTGTGGTTTATTCCAACAGTTGCTTCAGATCAGATCATACAAGCCTTCATTCACTTTTTATGTGTCCTGAAACCAGTTACTCATGGTCATTCAATCTCTTTCTTATTGGATCCTAACAGAGGCATTCACCAGCCCTATTGTTCTCAAAGGTTAAAATACTCTAGAAATTACTACATCACTGTGAAAGTATGTCTTGATCATAGGAACACACTCAGCAACAGGACCAAAGACTCATACAGAGGGACTGAATTTTAATTTGATCTCTACAATTAACTAGATGAGAAAAACTCATCCAGTTATCTCATCTGCAGTCTCTGTCCCAGATAACACAAACTTTCCTAAGTTGTGTTCTAAGTTACTAAGATGCTTCACAAAAAAGTTTGGGCAATTCTGAGACTTCTATCCCTCTCTTGGAGGCTCACAAAGTATATTACCACGGTAACGTTTCCGAGAGCTCCTGCACTCCTTAACTTTGTTCAACCCGTACAGAACGTCTTGCTTTTCTTTAACCGAACAGCCATTAACATCTGTGGATCCCATACTGGAAAATACTCCACTATTGATTTTCAAACGACATTCTGCAAAAATCTCTTAGGGATTGCCAGGAAAGTATACTAAGGAGTGGAGAGTGGGGATGCAGTAGGGAGGAAGTCAGCAGCAGGACACTGTGTCACTGGCTCCACTTTAGTCTTTTTGAGCTTCAAGATACAATAACTCTTTGAATGAAGAAATCCATGACTTCATACACACACACACACACAAGCAGTCTCCGAGTTAGCAACAAGGTCCATTCCTAAGTCTGCCTTTACGTCAAGTTTGTAGATAAGTAGGAACAGGTACATTTTGTTCTTATTTAAGAGTAAATTAGTCAAATGTTTACCTTAGTATATAATATACATATTTACATTTCAATGAGTATAAAACACTTAAACACTTCCAAATACACTAAAACATCTTAAACATAGTAATACACCCATATACAATAATCATAATACAGTAAAAACGAGAGAAGGCTGCTGTTGAAGAACATGGGCTTGGTGTTGGAGAGGATAGACTTGGTGCTGGAGAATCAGGGTTTGATTCTACTTGAGAGGGGAGTTTACTACTGGTTTACTACCTGAAGTGGGCATCAAGGGAGGTTTGTATAGAGCTTTTCTTTTTCTTATCATAAATGCCCTTGCAGCAGCTGAGGCCCTCGGTTACTATAAACTTTGGTGAACCCCTGTGTGTAAGAATCTTGCTCCTCTAACTTTACCATCCCTGCTTCAATAAGACTAAAGTCTTCAGCTAATTATTTCATCAGAATTTTTTTCAGTCCTGGAGTTTTCAGGTCCCGGTCTTCTTCCACAAATGCTATCATCTGCTGCTATAGTTCCATAAAGTCTTCATTGGTTAGTTCTATTTTCACTGATATCTAATTGCAGTTGATTACCAACATCAACAACAGCTTACCTGATGTTCTTCTTCCTTGAGCCGACAAGCTGCTGAAGTTGTACAATGTTTCCATCAGCATCACAAAGCAGTGCGTGCCTTCATTATTACGTATTTAACTCAATTTTTTAATACAATAGTCTTTATGGCAGTCCGTCTCTTAAGTACCAGTTGTCTGTATGTCGGATGTTCTCAATTCAGGGACTTACTGTGTGTAAGTGTGTGTGTGTGTGTGTGTGTGTGTGTGTGTGTGTGTGTATTTAGTTTCTAAAATTCCCTGACTTAAAAATAATTTATTTGACATACTGAACTTCTTATGTGATTTCCCAGAAAGGGTCCACAGTGTTTCCAAGATAGGTTCTCTTTGTAGACTGAGTTATTTGTTTCCATTATTCATTCCTCCACACCTTGCTGTGATTTCCTATAGGCCAAATTCACTTCCTTGCCCCATTGACCTCTGGCTTGGCTATGTGACCTGCTTTGGCCAATGGGATATGAGTGTCTAATGCACTTGGTGGTTTACTTATGTCCCACTTTCTACCATGAGAAATGCATGACTCAGACACTGGGTGCTTGTCGGCTGAGACCTAGGAATTAGAAGACACGTGAAGACCAGCCAAGACCAACAAAGCCACAGCCCCCTACAACCCTCATGTGCTATGAATGAGAAATTAATGTTTATTGTTTTTATGCCTCTGAGATTTGGGGGTCATTTGCTAAAGCTGATTGCTTCCATTCTTAATCAAGGGTTTGAAATATTAACCTTGAATATATTTCCTGGACCTCATAGTCCCAAATAAGAGTTGCTGAGTTCACTAATAGTTTTGAAATTAATTTGTATTACTTGAAGAAAGTACATGATTGTTATCTTTCCTCTCTGTACACCCAAGCGTCATTCTTTATCCTCAAGGGGTAAATGCTTTAGCCTCCATGGTTCACCCAACGATCAACGATTAACAACATTGCCAATAAAACTCAATGTATACAGTTCTCCACCAGCGGAATCAAAGGATTTTCTCTTTGTTCATCAAAGCTAAGTACTACTCTGGGGTAGCCATTTAATAAGAAAAATTCTAATATACACTACCCATGCCTGTAATTGTTTTCAGACAGCTTAATCAGATCAAAATTAAAACTCGGCTATGTTTAATCAAGCTGTAAATCAAACAAGAGACTTCCCAACCAACACATATGAAAAACAGTTTAGGAAAAAAATATATATATCATTTTATTTCATCCTAAAAACTGAAACCACATCTACTGAAAAAAAAGGTACACAGGGAATAATGAGTAAACTATTATTTTACTAAAGTTGTTCTTTAAACTTAAAAATACAAAAGCAGTGTCCCATAATATATGAGATGACTGTGGAAATACTCCACTTAGTAGAAAATGCAGTCAGAAAAACACTCACCTTAGAAGGAAGTCTACTAGTAGGGTACCTACCCATAGTCATGTATAAGGAAATAAATAATATGAAGCTTCTAGAAATAATCTGTTCTTCCTGAGTTAAACACTTGCAAAGAAGGGGTTCACAACCAAAGGAAAATTGTACAACAACAATCAGAGACAAACAGCAGCAAGATTCAAACTTCCTAAGAAATGAATGCTGATATATGCCAAGCTTAGAGTGTGATTGTTTTGAAAAGGAATGAGAAAGGAATTTGTGATCTACAGAGAAAGACGAATTTATTTCTTACTTGGGTAGTTAAAAAATATTAATAGCAGAGTCGCTATGAGTTGGATTGGACTCAATGCCAACAGGTTAATGTATCAGTAAGAAGACCTGCTGGTGCAATGGTTAAGCACTCAACTGCTAATCAAAAGGTTGGTGGTTCCAATCCACCCAGCGGCTCCAGTGGAGAAAGACATGGAAATCTGCTCCTGTAAAGATAAAGCCTAGAAAGCCCTATGGGGCAGTGCTACTCTGTCACATAGGGTTACTACGAATCAGAATCGACTTTCCAGCACTGAAAAACAAAGTGTCATTAAGAACTCCGGGTGGCTCAAACTGTGCTCAACTACTAACCTAAAGGTTAGTGGTTAGAACCCACCCAGTGGTCCCACAGAAGAAAGACCTAGCAATCTCCTTCTGTAAAGACGTCAGACAAGAAAACCCTATGGAGCAGTTCTACTCTGTAACACATGGGGTTGCCATGAGTTGGAATTGATGCAATGGGTTTCTAATGTATCAGTAAAGGATTGAATGAAACAACGTTAAGTACAGGTAGCCCCCAACTTAGGACATAGTTGAATTACAATGAATCCTACTTAGAACCTTCAGTGTATCTGGAACGTTGCATCTTCCTAGGTGGGAGTTAAGGGAAAATGCATGCAGAGGATATGGAAAAAATTGTTGAGTTATGTGAACACACTCCAAACATTTCAAGGATAATATGATGAAAGAGATAAGGGGAAAAATGGTCTATATGTCAAGAACACTGAATTTAGGACTCAATATTGCCAAGAGCCCTGGTGATGTAGTGATTAAGCACTTGTCTGCTAACCAAAAGGTCAGTGTTTTAAACCCACCAGGTTCTCCATAGGATAAAGATGTAGCTGTCTGCCTCCATAAACATTACAGCCTTTGAAACTCTGGAGCTGTTCTACTCTAACCTATAGGGTCGCTATGGGTCAGAATCAACTCAATGGCAACAGGTTTGGTTTGATTGCCAATGTGGAACAGCTCACAGATCATGAAGAAGGGGGATTGACAGATCAAGACAATGCATTTTGAAGAGGAAAGAAATGCTGAAGAAGAGAGAAATAATGAGGAAGAGGCAGGAGAATATTTGTCGAAAATGTTTACAGTGAAAGAATTAACTGGAGTTTTTTTTTTTTTTTTTTTTGTAAACTAAATCAGGGGCTTCAGTTACTTGAAAACATGGACCCAAATGCTGAATATTCTGCCATAGTCGATAGCCAGATTTGAGAAGCTATGACATGTTACTGCGAAATAGAGTATGAAGAAAAAAAGAAAAGGACCATACAGACAACTCTCACTAATTATCTGCCTAGAAACAGCATCCCCATTTGCAGGGATAATCCAGATGATACAGAACCTTCTACAAATTGAGTTATTACTACAGCTGACAAAATGCCAATATCACCCAACTTTTCATCATTGTCATAGCGATTTTTTATTATTTGTGTATTTTTTATATACATATGTGTTAAGAGCCCTAGTGGTACAATGATCAAGAACTAGGGCTGCTAACCAGTAGGCTGGCAGTTCAAATCCACAAGCCACTCCCTGAAAACCCTATGGGGCAGCTCTCTGTCGTATAGGGTCGCTATGAGTCAAAATTAACTTGACGGCAACGGGTTTGTTTGTTTGTTTTAATGTATGTATGTATTAAAATGTATCTGTAAGTTTATATGTAATGTTTCTAACCCCCAAAGACAAATAGAGACCAGATTTATAAAGATACTGGCAATAAAAGGCAATAATAATGAAAACTAAAAAAAAAAAAAATGAGATATTTGACTTATGTCTGAATCAACTTTCAATGGAGTTGTTGGAATGGAATGCCGTGGTAAATCGGGGACTATCTGTAGAACACAACGACTACAACCACCCTGCCCAGTACACATTAGACCCATTTTACAGACAAAGGGACAAAAATTTCAACAGTTTAAGTATGTGGTCTTCAACTATTAAAAAGTGGAGAGAAAATTCAAATCCACATTTACTGGCAGTTGTTTCCCTGAAATATACACTGGAACCCTGATGAGCAGCAAGAAGTCCAGGTGGGATGAAAAACTGGTTGATAGTTACATGTGTTAAATGAATGAAACAGAGATGGGAAGCCAGGGGTTTTAAGCACCTACCAGGATATACAGAGGCCTGGAGCTCACATGGAGTCCTTGGGTGCTGCAAACGGCTAAGTGCTTAACCTCCAGCTGAAAGGTTAGTGATTGGAACCTACCCAAAGGCATCTGGTAATCTTCTCCCAAAAGGTCACAGCCTTGAAAACCCTATGGAGCAGTTCTAGTCTGCACACATGATCTCGCCATGAGTAAGAATCAACTTGACAGCAGCTGGTTTGAGTTTCTTTTGGGGTTTTTTGGTAGTCCCGATGCCAGAATACGTACCTTTATAAAATAATTCAAATGGCTCAGTGTTTCTTCGTCAAAGATTTCATCCTTACCTCATCATTCTGCAGAGGCCTTAGTTGCCTAGTTAGTGGCACGTGGTTTTTGCTAAAGAAAAACAGAAGCCATTTAGACAGAGTTCAGGCCCTTTGCTATCAACCAAGGAAAATAAGAGAATGTCATCCTTTTATGTTCTCAACAACATCAACTATGTATGCTTCAAATCATATTTTTTGGGGCGTTCACTGGAGACAGTTTGACAAATTATACATTTCTACAGACCCAGCCCTTTTTTGTTTGTTTGGTTAATTGGTTGGCTAGTTTTCTTTTTTTTTTTTTTACTCAGTGGTAGGGGAAGAAAAAAAAAAAACATCAAAAAGGAGGCTGTCGGGGTAAAACGAAAGTTTGGAGGAACATCTCTGCAATTCTACAAGTATGTTCCCGAGAGATTTCACAACATCCTGGGGGAAGTCTTAAAGCAAAACTTTTCTTCAAAGTTTTAATATTCTGGCCTACAGATCTGCTCTGGACTGGGAAGTCCCTAAGTATTTTAAAGTGAAATTAAAGAAATATACAAACATTGCAGAGTTTTGTTTTTTTTTTTAACATCTTAGATAAAAATGGAATTAAATTTTGTCCTCTGGGAACTAGATTTCTTTTTTTCCAAATTCATTATACAGTCATTTCTGCAATACATTCAACAGCTAATAGTTTTCCCTTCTGAATTTTTACCTGATTTACATTCTTAAGAGACTGGTATTCTTGCACACACTGACTAATTTTCTCAGTTGTCACCAGCATCAGTAAATATTTATAAAGGACCAGCTGGGTAAGCTGCATTTACTAAACACATACACGTATTATATTCTTGACAAAATACAGCTCGGAAATGTCTTTAATTCAAGGGCCTAATTGGTGTGTTTAAGTGCATATTGGGTGTTTATTTGTTGGCTTAGCTTCTTTCAATGAATATTAAGGTATTGAGGGAAATAACCCAATTCACAACTTTCCTAAAGACACAGAAGAACCAATATTTTGTGACTCCCAGCTCAGACTGGACTACCCTGTCCTTTAATAGCATAAAATGAGAGGAAGACTGAGTTAGAGACAGACTGGGTTTAGCAGTCAATTTCCATCTAACATTTGGAACAATAAATGCTTTGTTGGCTGCTGGGATCTTTAAAACAAGGTGAGCACGAAAGCACCAACACCAGGAAATATTCCTGTCAGACAGCCTTAAAGCACTGGACAAGAAGCCCAGGGCAGCCATTAGAATAAACCCTCACTCTCTACATGTGACTTACACAAGGCAAACATTTTCATCTATTTTTTTTATCATCAATTTAAGGCCTTATGAAACATAAATTAATTTTAGTATCAGATTAAGAAAAACACAAAGATGAAAATCTGAAGCCAAAATGTACATAGAATGTACAAGATGGTCAAACAAAAAAGCTTTTAGATGGTTTTTGCCTGTGTTTACTTTCTTGAGTGAGGGGTTGATTGCATCTATAATCGATTTCTGTGATTCTTTTTCACCATTAAAATATTACTGAGCCATCAGTGATCCTTCCTTTGGTCAGAAAGCCTTTCTTGCCAACACTCCTATCTAATCTTATGATGAAAAAGGACATGTTTATGTATCAAAGCTGGCTTTCTGACTGCATTTGATGGCTAGCAGGACCTGGAGAGGAAATGAGCTATCCAACAACTGCATTACTAAGAAAGCAGGCTCCTTGTGCAAGATTTATTCCTAATCCTTCTGGGGTTGGACAGCAAAATGCGATAAGAATGAGGATTGCTCCTGACACTAGTTATGCTCTGCTCACTTCTCCCGTTTTCTCGCGCACTCCCCTGAGACGCAATGCATTTATATGAATGGCTTTACCGCAATTCTTGCCCCATCCTCCAGACCAGCATTTCAATCTTGCACTTCACACGTTCACCTGGATGTTCTGCCAATACCTTTAACTCCAAAATGTGTTAAAAATGGAGCCTCTCCGCTCTGCCTTCCATCTACCTCCCTTTCCCCTACCTCTATAAATCTCCCTTTTCATTTTTCTTATTTCATGTTCTCCACCTTTCTGTCACCCATATATGAAGTCATTTGTGGGTCCCTCTTCCATTACCGCCTACCTAGATTCTACATCAGCCTCTCTTTCTCAAGCTAAGTTTCTGTTTTTTTGTGTGCTATTGTCAAAGCCCTCTGTTGCTCCATGTAGCAATGAGTCCTAGATGTGTCTTCCTAGAGCATATTTGTCACAGGATACCACTAGCCCATATGGTGATTTTGTACAAATCAGAAAAGACATCCCATCTTCAAGGCAAACTTGACTCCCATCTGTCAGGAATCTTGTCATAATGGAATATACTTCCAATGACTGAAACATGTTCATAATAAATACAGAGATCTGTAGGCTCACTGTGTAAATGGAACTGTAAAATTTGCAACGCATCATCTGTCACCCTCATGGGGAAGCCCTGTGTTGCTGCCATGCCTGATGCCATACATTTTAATGACTCCTCAGTGCCTGGGGTAATGAGTTTACATGGGCAGCCTAGTGCAGGAGGCTTCAGCCTGGCTCTGCAGTATTATCTTCTCTTCCTCACCCCTCACATACCTATGCTCTACTCTAGCTGGTGTACTTTCGCAGAACAGACTCACTCACCTATCTTTTAGCCTTTAACCATGTCTGCCTGGTACACCGTTCTCCATTTTTTCCCCTAGTAATATCCCATCCATTTTGCAAATTTCGTTTCTTCTATGAAGCCCTATCTTCTCCCCATGCCAGAGAGGGAGTGCATGTTATCTTCTTTGAACCCCACTGTATTTGGTTTATGCTTTAGTTACAGTATGTATAAGGCAGTACTGACTTTTATTAGAGTTATTGGCTCATTTGATTGAGCATGTACCAGACAGTAAACTCTTTGAGGTGGAGATTGTGTTTTATTCATTATTAGGTCTTCCAAAAGGCCGTGCCCAGGATTTTATGCAGAATAGTTTTTAAAAATATTTGTTTAATTGAACTAAATCAGTACATCTCACTCACAGTAAGAATGCATGAATGCATTGAGGTTCATATATATATATGTATATATATGTCAGTTCTTAGTCCTTAGGTATATTTTTAATATGAAATTGTTGACACTTTCTATGTAACTGACAAAAAACATCAGCATTAAAAATTAAGTTCCCAGTCTTTATATTTTTACATTGTATTCCAATTGCTTTACTTCCCTAGATTCTAGATAACACTCCATTGTGACTAGGTATATAATCCATAAGACATATGTTCATTAGTTCATTTTTCTCAAACAAGCAAGATCAAATATGATTCCTTCTTACCTTTTTCTTATAAAGTTAATCTACTCCTGATTGCATAAGTCTTTATTCCCCAACAACCTCAGTGTAAATAAATAAAAGTGTTGTGGAGGAATGTTTTCTTATTTGGATGAGTACAGACCCAGCTCATAAATAATTATAGTTATTTTCTTTATTATTATTTTTTAAAAAAAGGATCTTTGATCTTCCATCTTCCAGGGCTACTATGTCACTGTGTCTTTTAAAAAGATCAATATCTCAGCCAAGTCAAAAACTAATAATTCATTTTATTACTTTGCTGTTAAAGTTTGTCTTATTAGAGATGATACTGAGAAATCATTACCATATTTAATTTAATTTGAATGAAGTTCTGTTGTTGTTAGGTTGTTCAGTGTCATCGAATCGGTTCCCACTCATAGTGATCCTATGTACAACAGAACAAAACACCGCCTGGTCCTGTACCATCCTTACAATCATTGTCATGCTTGAGCCCATTCTTGCAGCCACTGTGTCAATCCATCTTGTTGAGGGTCTTCCTCTTTTTCACTGACCCTGTACTTTACCAAGCATGATGTACTTCTCCAGGGACTGATCCCTCCTGACAACAAGTCCAAAGTACGTAAGACGTAGTCTCGCCATCCTTGCATCCTTGCTTCTAAGGAGCATTCTGGCTGAATTTCTTCATTCTTTTGGCAGTCCATGGTATATTCAATATTCTTCACCAACTTATAAATACTTATAAATGCATAAGACTACATCACTTTTATGGATTATCTATTTATATGTCTCATACCCTTGGAATACTTAATGTCAGTCAAAAATGGGATCCTGCATATTTCATGTATCCCCAAAAGAAGAACCTGATAAGCAGAAAAAGAATTTGATAAGATAATGAAAACTAATGGTTTAATTTTTCACTCTCCAAAGTAAAAGGAAGATGATATTTTTAGGCCAACCTTAGAGCCTTGATATGTGCTTGGAATGACTTTGTGTCTTTGATAACCCTTGATTTTCCCCCTTGAGTATATTAACAGCTATCCTCACAAATTTATTTTCCCTGGTTATTTAGCTAACTAGTACAGTGTGTGTGTGTGTGTGTGTGTGTGTGTGTGTGTGTGTTTATGCAGGACATTCCGGACCCTCTGTTTGTTAAATAAGAGGTGATGTCTTCCTTAGGGCTGGAAGGGTGTCAATTACATACACTCAAAACAAATTAATGACTTAATGGCTTGTTTCAGCTATTAAACCAGACACTTTGGGTTTTCTATGCCACTCGCCATAAAGTGACCATCCTGAGTCAGTCAAGTTGATTAAGGGGTTGATACAGACTAAGTCTATCTTTGGTTGTACACACATGATAAATTCACATCTGTAAAACAAGGAGGAACATGATCATTATGCTACATTAAAAATACTGAAACAACACAAGCATGCAATAAACGAAAGACATTAAAGAGATCTCTTTTGTGAAAATTGGTGGGCAGTGGGGAGGAGACATGAGCCAATAACAATATTTAACTGGGACCACCCAATTAAACAGTTAACTAGGCTTACAATTCAATGCCCTGGATAAGTCAGATGAAATGTGTCTTGGTGTAATTAAAGAAGAAAATACCTAACACCCAAAGGATCATACATTCTTGTATACTTTAATTTTTAAGGAGATTAAGCCACTTTCTGATCGATATTCTACATATCTTAAATGTGCCATTGTTTTGAAGAATATAGTAGAGTTTCCCTAATACGTGTGATATCTTCAAACTCACTGGAAGCCCCTCTCTATCTCTAGATCCCCTTCCTCTTCCCCACTGTGGACCCATATCATGGGGTTCTGCACAAATATGTTCCACCAGACATTCTCACGGGCAGCTCCAGCCTTCTCTGGCAAGAGTTCACACAGTGACTTGTTCTGCGGTTCATCCTTTTATCCTTAACAGGTAATGTATTGAAAAAACATTTGCCTAAGAGTCAGAATTCTTAAATGTCATACCAACTCTGCCACTTATTAGCTGTATGAGTTTGGGCAAGTCACTGAACCTCACAGCATTTCAGCTTTCTTGTGTTTTTAATTAAATGAATACCTCCCTCATTAGCCCATTCAAGAATTATTTTTTGAAGGCCTATGAAGGCCAGAAGGAGCCCTAATGGCACAGTGGTTAAAGCACTTGGCTGCTAACTGAAATGTCAGCAGTTCAAACCCATCATCGGCTATGATGGAGAGATATGGCGGTCTGCTTCCATAAAGATTACAGCCTTAGAAACCCTATGGAGCAGTTCTATTCTGTCCTATAGGGCCACTATGATTTGTAATCACCTTGACAGCAATAGGCTTAGGTTTTCTAACACCAGGCATGATTCTGGAGACTGGAGACATAGGTCAAAACTAGACCCTGTCTCTGCCCTTGAGAGCTTTATAGTTTAGAAGGGGAGGAAGACATTTGAATTGGCAAGTAAAATACAGAGTAATAAGTTACAAGACCATCATGGAAAGCCCCAATGACCCTCTTGGAAAACAAACATTCCTCAGAATTACTGATAAAAATATTCCAGGTAAGACTTAAACTTGTATCAAAAGAGTACACAATACGAATCAGCTAATACAGCATAAACATATTTGTAAGGCCAAAGGTGGGATGGAAATTGCTTATGGCTACTAGAAAGGAACCCTGTAAATATATGGTTGCATTACAGGAGATCAATAAAACCATATGTAAAATTGTGTGTATATGTTCATTTTTGGAAACAGGGCCCTTAGGTTTCGTCAGATTGTCGAAAAGTTGAATGACCCCAAAACATTAGGAATGCATGCACTGTTTTCAATGGTGAGTGAAATGTTTGGGGTTTTGGAGAAACTTTTCCACTGCCCTTCTTGTAGTCTTTCTCATCTCGGAATAATACTAATATAATATTATATACATATATATGTATATATATTCATATTGGAAACCCTGGTGGCGTAGTGGTTAAGTGCTACGGCTGCTAACGAAAGGGTCGGCAGTTCGAATCCACCAGGCGCTCCTTGGAAACTCTATGGGGCAGTTCTACTCCGTCCTATAGGGTCGCTATGAGTCAGAATCGACTCGACGGCACTGGGTGCTGGGTTTATATTCATATTGTATTCTACCTCTAATTCACATGCTCCACAGATTGCTGATGTTCCTGTCCTTCCTGTTTTAAGACTCTCTAAATACGGTAAATGTCTGCACCCTATGGAGTTGTTAAAAGTGTTCTTTGAGATTTCCAAGAGAATTAATATCTAGCTCCCTTCCAAAATGAATTAAAAAAAAAAAAAAAACCTTAGATTTAATAATCACTATTTCAGTGAGGAAGAGAAGAAAAAGTATATAAATTAATGTGGTACATATGAAGGTATCCAGCAACTTTTTTTCTTAAAAGGATATATTCAAAGAAAAGGTAGCTTTCTTTTTTTTTTTTTTTATAACTGATTCGATCTTGCTCTCAAGCCCTACACTGCTGGATATCAAGAGGGAAAAACATTAAATTTACAAGTAAAAATATTGGTTTTTTCTGGTTTAAAAAAAATTGTTATCCAAGGTCCATACGTTTTAGGGAAGAATACTGAAATAGGTAGGAATTCAAGGGACATAATACCTCAGATTTGCCTTAAAATATTTTTAAAAGACAAGAAGGAAGGAAAAGAAAAAGGTGAAGTAAAAAGCACGGCAAAATCTTGATGATTCTAGAATTGGGGTATATGGTGATTCATTATACTACTTCTTTAATTTTGTGACATTTGAAATAATCGTTAAAGAATTTTCCTTTAAAAGAGTCTTATTTTAAAAAAATTTATTTGAGATAAATGCTCAACCTTTCAGATTTTTCCTCCCCTGTCAGACATATGGAGGAGCTTATGGGATATCTTTGTGCTCAAGGAGAGGACAAGTGAGCTACTTTGGGCCTGGGGCCAGGATGAATTGGAGAGGGGGTTTCCATTCCACAGCCTCAGGCACATGTACTAGCCTCTGGGTCCATGCCTTCTCCAGACAAAGTGGCTTACCTGGTCACATCTCAGATGACCCGTGCTGGTGTCTGCCGAGTTGCCACTGGCTTTTCTGGCTGCAGTAGCTAACTGATCGGCTACTAATCCAAAGATCAGCAGTTCAAACCCATCACCACCTCCACGGGGGAGAAAGATGTGGCAGCCTTCTTCTGTAAAGATTACTGCCTTGGAAACCTTTAGAGACAGTTCTGCTCTGCCCTATACGGTTGATATGAATCGAAATCGACTCATGGGTGCACATGATGACACCTGCTGGTGCTCTGGCCCCAGAAACTTACCTCCAGCAGAAAAATCCCTGCACTTTTGATCCTGACCCAAGGCCACCTCAATGAAAAGGTATCACGAAAATTTTAGGTCTTCCACTTCCAAGTTCATCATTCTTTCCACAGTGTCTACTGCCTTCTTAATTATGTTTCTGATACAACATCACAAAACAGACCACACCCATCTTTAAATAACACTGGAGTCAATGTAATTCACAGAGTGTTATCATGCGATAGACATATCTACCCAATTCCAGTAACCCTGTCGTTAGAGATAAGAGGAGGGACCAAAAAAAAAAAAAACAGAACCAAACCCATTGCCGTGGAGTCATAGTGACCCTATTGGACAGAGCAGAACTGTCCCATAGGGTTTCCAAGGAACAGCTAGTGGATTCAAACTGCCGACTTTGGTTAGCAGCCAAATGCTTAACCTTTGCACCACCAGGACTCCAAAGAGGAGGGAAGGTCTATTAAACCAGCAGTTAAAAACATGACAAAGGGTCATAGAAGCTTACTTACAGAGGACTATGATGATACTTCACGTTAAATACGTGCTTTTACCAGAAGGACATGTTTTATTTTGTACTCAAGCAGAGAGCAAATCAACACAAGTTCTAAACATGAAAAATCACTAAGGACCCTTTTGCACTTCAAGCTTTTTTTAATAAGTGGATAACCATGTAAATTACAAATAAATATACACTGCTGAATTAATTTTCCTCTTCTGTAAGGTGTGCTGTCTTTGGGTATATTAAAATTTCATAGAAAATTATGCTAATAATAATAGATCTGACAAAGGAATTCAACTTCAATTTATTATTTTTATATGTTTTCTCAAATTAGTAAATCTTTTCTTCAATGTGTCTGGATATATAATTTAAATGCTATAAAAATAAGCAATTTCAGCTGTAGCAAAAAAAAATCTATGATTAGCAAATATGAAACATATACCATAATACCTCTGTTTAACTCCTATTTCATCCTTGGAAATAATGCATTTTCCATGAAGTTTAGCAAATAAAAGTCAAAGACTATCCATCTCGTTTGTTGTTGTTTATTGGTTGTTGTTTTTTAACCTCTATCTTACTTAATAATATACACAGGAAAGGGGTTAATAAATCTTTTACTTTCTGTAAGCTTCACCTTCCAAAGATTTTATGAAACTACTCCAGAATCTGTCTTTAAGATACACTCAGAAACCCACTAGCTCAATGCTTTATAGCTCATCACTGTGCTCCTGAAGGTCATAGTCTTGTAGGTTTAACTTCCTGGAATTTTCAACATCTGGCCAATATCCACATCTCCTGGACCATTCAGTCCTCCAGCTGACTTGATAACACATTAATAGAAGGTTGATGCTTTTTAATCTGTTAAACATTCAGAAGGGTCTATACTCAGGATGTGTATCAATCCTTTCTTGATCTCTGATCAAAACCCATAATCCTTCTTGGGTTGGCAAACTTTTCCACTGTTCTTCTTGCAGTCTTTCTCATCTCAGGAAATAGCAATTTTGTCTTTCTAGTTGCTCTTTCTCTCACACCCTACACCCAGCCCATCACTTTTACTTTTTAATATATCCCAAATCTGATCACTTGTTACCTTCATCACTACTCCCATCTGGGTCTAAGTCAGCCTCATTTTCATGGTACATTAGTTTCCAACAAGTCTTCATGCTTCCATGTTGAACACATCTACCCTCACAATCAACATACACAATAAATTATCCACACAGCAGTCAAAACGATACTTTCAAAATACTTTCATTTATTTAGCAAACACTGCCATAGCACTTAGTATGTGCCAGGAACTGCTCTAAGCACTTTACAAATATTAATTCATTGGCCCTCATCCTAGCCACATAAAGCAGATTCCATGACCATCCCATTTTACAGGTAAGAAATTTGAAGCAGAAAGAAAATAACTTGCCCAAAGTCAGTCAGTTAATACATCGGGGAACCAGGATGTATTAACTGACTGTCTAGCTAGCTCAAGTCTATTCTCTCAGATTGTGGAACTCCTCTGCCTGAAAACATCCATTAGGTTCTCATTTCAAACAGAGTGAAAGCCAACGTCCTTACAATGCCCTATCAGGTGCTACAGATCACTGGCCTACTTTGCCAGGATCCAGCATCCTCTAGTGTTTGGGCCTTTAAGCTGTCCCTCTGACTGGAACGTTTTTCTTCCATATGTGTATTTGACTTGCTCTTCCTTCTTTCAGATGCGTGAGCAAATAACAGTAAGGCTTCCCAAATTCATACCTAGGAGTAGCTTGTTCTGTCTACCCTGCTTCATTTTTACCCAGACCACTTATTACTGCCTAAATGTAATATATGTATTTGTTTCTGTTCCTCCCACCCCCATTTAAACTGAAAGTTCCATGAGACAAAGGCTTTGTCTTTTGTTCACTGCTATATCTCTAGTGCCTAGAACAATCCCTGGCAAGTAGCAAGTACTTAATTATGATCTAGTGAACAAATGAATAATGATTGAAATAATAACCAGAGATTAGTGAGTGGATGCCCACATATATTAGAAGAGGATAGGCAATTTTTGACCCTACTTCTTGCCCTTCCCCCAACAGGACCCAGAATACAAAGGAATTCCAAGTACACAGAACAGTAGATTTGTAATACAATAAACCCAACCTGGACATAGAATAATCCAAAAATATCAGTGGAGAATTACACTTTTCTCATGGTTTAGCTAATAGCTAAAAACTAAATGCAGCATTTCAAATAATTTGTAGTGTATATTATTAATAGAAATAGAAATAATACAGATATTCTACTCATGGCAAAAATTATTTATAGATTAAAAAGCTGACTAAAACTTGTGTCTAGTTGATAGACCTGACAGTCACAAGAACAGAGCAAGGAACAATCATACTTTTAAAATCAATCAGAAATAATACTGACAATATTAAATCTGTATTCTACTCCCTCGAAAGGACAGATAGCTTTTATAGTGCTTACTACATTACAGGCACTATTTTAAGTTCTTTAAAAATAGTAACTTGCTTAGCTCTAGTGAGCCTCCTATGAGTTAGATGCTTATGTTATTCCTTTTCAGAAATGAGAACAGTGAAGTACAGAGAGTTAAGTAGCTTATCTAAAGTGACATAGTCAGCAGTGGTGGGGCCATGTTTGGGCCCCATTGATCTGCCAGTTGAGTCTGTTCTGTGGTCTCCTGCCTGTCTCCCTAATAAAACTTTATTTTGGTTAGAAAATGGCAGAAGGTTTACATGTTATCAGAATTCTGATCTACAAAATCTGAAGAAAGCAAATTGAGCTTGTAAGAAATAACAGCCACAAAAGGAAATTCACAATGGCAAAAGTTAAAATCAGTACAATTTGAAATGAACAAAACACTTAACCTGTGAGTTAACGATTACAGAGAATTCGCACACACACGCAACAAGAACAACAGTTGATTGTAGTGAAAATAATTTCTGTAGAATAATAATGAAAAAAAATAATTGAACTGTCAAAAGGGTGCCTATACAAAATAGTTCTCAAAGAGTGATAGGTTTTCTGGAGTTTGCTTTTCTAGGCCAGCCAGGAAGGTCTTTGGTAACAGACAACAATCACATGTCAATGGTTTGAAGCTGAAAAGTTTATTTTTTTCATTCATGCTACTTGTCTATCACACACTGGGGTTTTGCACCATTTTTTTCTCTCAGGACTCTTACCTTCTAGAATGACATTGTGTCATGGATTGAATTGTGTCCCCAAAAAATATCTGTCAATTTGGCTAGGTCATGATTCCCTTGTATGATTGTATGACTGTCTACCATTTTATCTTCTGATGTGATTTCCCTAAATGTTGTAAATCCTATCAGTATGATGAAATAAAATGGATCAGTGGAAGTTATATTGATGAGGTTTATAAGATTAGGTAGTGTCTTAAGCCAATCTCTTTTGAGATATAAAAGGGAGAAGTAAGCAGAGAGACGTGGGAAGCTCATACCTCCAAAAAAGCAGACCTGGGAGCAGAGCACGTCCTTTGGACCTGAGCTTGCTCCCAGATCAAGGGAAGACTCATGACAAGGACCCTCCTCCAGAGTCGACAGAGAGAGAAAGCTTTTCCCTGGGGCTGGTGCCCTGAATTTGGATTTCTAGCCTGCTGGACTGTGAGAGAATAAACTCTTTGTTAAGCCATATACTTGTGGTATTTCTGTTATAACAGCACTAGATGACTAAGACATATTGGTTGAGTTGACAAGCATTACCTCTCACATTTCATTAGCTACAACCAGTCACATGGTCATGCCTACCTTCAAGCGGTTTAGGAAGTGTCATCTCCCTGAATGCTCGGAAATCACGTAGAATCACTTACTAAAAAAAAAAAAAAAACTTACTAGTGAGCAGTAATTCACTGCTCACTGAATTTATCAGTTCATGGCTCACAGGTAAATGCACAAAACCAGGGTTCTGGTTATAAGGAAGATGAAACAATAGGAAATGCCTATAGAGTAGGCAATGATCATTTTCTGCCAGCATGAATATAATAAATGAATTACATAGTGAATATATAATAATTAGCATTATAACAAGAGCCAAAATTCATTGAGAACTTACAAAATGCCAGGCACTGTGTGTTCTATGGACCCCTGGTGGCACAGTGGTTAAGAGCGTGGCTGTTAATCAAAAAGTTTGCAGTTCAAATCCACCAGCTGCTTCTTGGAAACCCTATGGGGCAATTCTACGCTATCCTACATGGTCACTATGAGTTGAAATCAACTGGCAACAGGTTTAGTTTTTTTGGTGCTTTGTATGCGTTTTCTCATTTCATACCCAAATCCCACAAGATAAATGCTTTATTGCCTATTTTGCAGATTAGGAAACTGAAGAACAGATAAGAAAACTGAAGACAGAGAGGTAAAATGCCTTTCTGGTTCTTAGCAAATGCTGGATTAAGGACAAGAACCTGGGCGCTCTAGCCCAATAACCACTTTTAGAACTGCCCTCCCATACAGCTTCCCCTAATGTCCTTCCCTGCTGAATTACGCAAGATGCAGATGGTTTAGAGCACTTTATCTCTGGGTATCACAGTCTTTGCAAAAGTGTTCATCAGTGGATCTTGAGTGCAAAATAGAAGTTAACCCTGGTTGTGGTTTAGCTATAACTGGAAAAGATAGCTTCCACAAAATTTTCTCATAAAGCCTGTTGCCAAGATCATTGAGAACAGCATGTGCTCGTCCAGATTACTGTGATAAGACTGTTGATGTTGCTGAGAGTGGAAATCCTGACCAGGCAGCAAGCCTCCAGGAGAGGGACATTTCCGCTGGCCTCCACAGAAAGCCTGGGTACTGGCTTCTTGGGGGGCAGCTGGCTTATCCTGCTGGGAGACTACATCCAAGGGATTCCTGCAGTTGGAAGGGTTGTTGGCAGGAAACGGCCCACAAAGTTTGCAGAGGGGGCACTGCTGTCATTCCATTTGGACACAGCCATGCTAGCCACACACTTGAAGGCAAAAAGACACCTGTCATGGATTCAATTCTGTCCCCCCAAAATATGTGTCAACTTGCTTAAGCCATGATTCCCTGTATTGTGTGGTTGTCCTCCATTTTGTGATTGTAATTTTACGTTAAAGAGGATTAGAATGGGATTGTAACACCCTTATTAATGTCTCATCCCTGACCCAGTGTAAAGGGAGTTTTCCTGGGGTGTGGCCTACACCACCTTTTATCTTACAAGAAATAAAAGGAAAAGGAAGCTTGCAGAGAGTGGGGGACTCATACCACCAAGAAAGTAGTGCTGGGAGCAGAACGGACCTGGGGTCCCCGGGCAGAGAAGCTCCTAGTCTGGGGGAAGATTGATGAGAAGGCCAACAGCCAGAGAAAGGCATCCCCTGCAGCTGACACCGTGAATTTGGACTTCTAGCCTACTTCACTACGAGAAAATAAACTTCTCTTTGTTAAAGCCCTCCACTTGTGGTATTTCTGTTATAGCAGCACTAGATAACTACGACAACCCCTTTTATTCCAAAGGGGGAGTAATTGAACAAAGAGTAAATCTTTGACTAAATACGTGGTATTCAAATTACTCACCCACATTTGGTGATTTACACAAATCGTACCAAAATAAAATGTAAATATTACAGTATCTGGTCTATACTGGGCTGTAAAATTCTTCAACAGGTGTTCATTGTCATTTGCTGGCCTTATAATGGCCCCTAGCCATTGTCCCCTCCCCTCACCACATACACACACACACACACACACACGCTCCATGTCTTCTTGTCTTATCCCAAGTTCCTTCAAGTCCATTGCATCTATCTCTACACTCTGCACCTCTCTTGGTTATGCGGGGGCACCAGGACCCTTTCTCTTACCCTGGAGTACACAGCACTCTATAAGGAGTTTCTCAGGGCTATTAGCCCAGCCTCTTCATCATCCATGGCTGGTCTGCTATTCCTGCCCCATAATACTCAAAAGCCTTCTTAAAAGCCTTCCAGTCTCCCTTGGCTACACCCTGGAACCCTGGGATAGAAAGCACTAATTACCTTCTGCTTGGGAGAAGGGGGTGCGGGGGTTAGTGAAGGATTTGGGTCTCTTGCATCATTATGCATTCTGTTGATTTGGGCGTAATCTCTGTACCTTACTACCCTCAGAGCTTTGGATTCTGATAACCAGAGCCAAGCTTTTGAACTTTAAAATACCTTATCTGTCTCAAGCTCTTAGCTTTCAAGACTTTTGCCTCTGCTATGAGTTTAAAAATCCATTCATCAATTCAACTGAGGGCCCTTTCCTAAAGCTGTACCTGTCTCCCTCTGAGGGCAGGATGTAAAGAACATTGTATGGTAGGGCAAACATTATGGGTCAAAGTTGCCCTGCAGTGGGGCAGAAAAGTAGGGTGAGGAGCACTGATTAATATCTCTCAAAATATTACTTGTTAATAAATGTTGGAGAGGCTGTGGAGAGATTGGAACACTTATACACTGTTGGTGGGAATGTAAAATGGTACAACCACTTTGGAAATTCAATTTGGTGCTTCCTTAAAAAGCTAGAAATAGAGCTACCATATGATCCAGCAATCCCACTCCTTGGAATATATCCTAGAGAAATAAGAGCCTTTACATGAACAGATATATGCACTCCCATGTTTATTGCAGCACTGTTTACAGTAGCAAAAAAGATGGAAGCAACCAAGGTGCCCATCAAGGGATGAATGGATAAATAAATTATGGTATAGTCACACAATGGAATACCACGCATTGATAAAGAACAGTGAGGAATCTGTGAAACATTTCATAACATGCAGGAACCTGGAAGGCATTATGCTGAGTGAAATTAGACAGTTGCAAAAGGACAAATATTATATAAGACCACTATTATAAGAACTTGAGAAAGAGTTTAAACTGAGAAGAAAACATTCTTTTGTGGTTACGAGAGGGGGAGGGAGGGAAGGTGGGAGGGGGCATTCACTAATCAGATAGTAGACAAGAACTACTTTAGGTGAAGGGAAAGACAGCACACAATCCAGGAGAGGTCAGCACAACTGGACTAAACCAAAAGCAAAGAAGTTTCCTGAATAAACTGAATGCTTCGAAGGCCAGTGTAGCAGGGGCAGGGGTCTGGGGACCATGGTTTCAGGGGACATCTAAGTCAATTGGCATAATAAAATCTATTAAGAAAACATTCTGCATCTCACTTTGAAGAGTGGCGTCTGGGGTCTTAAATGCTAGCAGGCTGCCATCTAAGATGCATCAATTGGTCTCAACCCACCTGAGTCAAAGGAGAATGAAGAACACCAAGGACACAAGGTGATTACGAGCCCAAGAGACAGAAAGGGCCACATGAACCAGAGACTACATCATCTGGAGACCAGAGGAACTAGATGGTGCCCTTCTATAACCGATGACTGCCCTGACAGAGAACACAACAGAGAACCCCTGAGGGAGCAGGAGAGCAGTGGGATGCAGATCCCAAATTCTTATAAGACCAGACTTAATGATCTGACTGAGACTGGAAGGACCCCGGTGGTCATGGCCCCCAGACCTTCTGTTGGGGAACCATTCCCGAAGCCAACTCTTCAGACATGGATTGGACTGGACAATGGGTTGGAGAGGGATGCTGGTGAGGAGTGAGCTTCTTGGATCAGGTGGACACTTGAGACTATGTTGGCATCTCCTGCCTGGAGGGCAATGAGAGGGTGGAGGGGGTAGAAGCTGGCAAAATGGACATGAAAAGAGAGAGTGGAGGGAGGGCGCCGGCTGTCTCATTAAAAAAAAGAAAATTGTGTCTCATTAGGTGGAGAGTAATTGGGAGTGTGTAGCAAGGTGTATATGAGTTTTTGTGTGAAAGTCTGACTCGACTCGTAAACTTTCACTTAAAGCACAATAAAAATTATTAAAAAATATTATTTGTTATATGTCCCTTCTGAAATTCTAGATGCTTCTCCCTATTTTTAGGTGATTCTAATAACTTTAATAGCTAAATTTTTGTAACATGTACTAGGCGAGCCAACTCTAGATGACTTAACACTTTAATCCTCACAGCAAGAGTATGACCTGGAAGTGTTACCTCCTCTTACAAATCAGGGGTCTTCCAGACATTCATTAACTTGGCCAAGGTCACACAGGTGGTAATGGTAGAGCCAGGCACTGTATTAGTCACTGAATGTACAAAGATGCATGTTACAAAGATAAACACACTGATTAGTGTAGATGGATCCTGACATTCAATGGACCCCAACAGCCCATGTGGCAAGGACTCTTGTTGAGGTTTATACACATAAGAGAGGTATTTGACTAAGGATTATGGAAGACTTCCCAAAGAGATTACCACCTGAGCTGATTCATGAAGGAGGAGCAGGAAAGTTAAATCTCTTACCATCAAGTAGATTCCAACTCATAGCAACCCTATAGGATGGAGTAGAACTGCCCCATAGGGTGTCCGAGGCTGTAATCTTTAAGCAAGCAGACTGCCACGTCATTCTGCAGAGCAGCTGGGTCCAGTTAGCAGCCACGTGCTTAACCACTGTGCTCCTGGCAGGAAGGGAAAACAATACAAGAGGTTAAGAAAGGGTATTTCAGGCTCAAGAAGTATTATCAACAAAAGCACAAAGGCAAGCTGAAGTAGAATGTTTGCTCGTTGTTTAGGACTATTTTTTCCAGTTATCTACTGCCCAAAGCTTAGTGGTTTCTAACGATAGTTATTTTGCTCACAAACCTACAACTTGGACAGGACTTGGGGGGATAGCTCCATCTTGGCATCATCTGGAGTAGTTCAAAAACTGGGGGCTCAAATCAACCGAAAGCTTACTCACATGTGAGTTAATACTGGTGTAGGCTGAGACCCTAGCTGATCCATTGGCTGGTAAACCTACTTCTGTCCTATTCATGTGGGCTGGGCTTCCTCATAACTTGATAGCTGAGTTCCAAGGACAAGTATCCTGAAAAAGAGTGAATCAAGTGAAACCATAACATGTTTCATGATCTAGGCCTTACAAGTCATGCAGCATCAGCTTCACCACATTCTATTCATCCATACAGCAACAAAATGCCACCCAATTTCAAGGAGAAAAGGAATAGACCTTAAGCCTTGAAGGGGCGTGGCAAGGCTGCGGAAGAATGCGGAATTGGAAATATGGCTGTGGCCATTTCTTAAATATACAATAAGACACAACCCAAAAGAACAATACAAAATGGTGATAGAGCCATCTCCCATAACTGTGCAGTGTCCTTCCTGATCCAGTAACACTAACAGCTACTTGAGATCTTTTATTGTCTCATCATTTACTTAGAGGGAGTTGCCAGCGTGAAGCCAAGAAGATAATTGAAGTCTTCCACAAGGCATCAGCATAAGTTACCCAGAAGGCTAGGCCTGGAGAAATGCTATCATCATTGCACAAAAAACTCATTGTGTTATCTTTAGCCCATGGCAAACAACACATTCATGAACTGTCTGCAACATGGCTTAGCTAGAAACTGTGTAAAAGGCTTGAATTTGATTCTTAAAATTGAAAGATTATCTCAAGCTCTTTATCCCAGGTTTCTGTAAACCAAAAACCCAACCTGGTTGCCATCCAGTCGATTCCAATTCACAGTGACCCTATAGGAGAGAGTAGAACTGCCCCACAGGGTTTTCAAGTGTAATCTTTATGGAAGCAGACTGCCACCTCTTTCTCCCATGGAGCCACTGGTAGGTCTGACCCACTGACTTTTTGTTTAGCCCCCTGAGCATGTAATCACTGCTCCACCGGAACTCCTTCAGGTAACTATAGGTGCCTCTTTTTCTATTGGTCAGTAGCCTATAATTCTTGATGAAGAACCCCTAATGATTTTGCAGAGCTGTTTCAAAAAAAGTTCTTACTGTTTGAGGAAATGTCCTCAGAATGGCTTAAATCCTTTTGGTCTCATCTCGCAGCTCCATACCTTCTAAATGCAACCGTCCTATTGTTAGACACTATTGCTTCCCTGACCTACAAGGCCCATAGTGCAAAATGGCTCAGTACTGCCTGCTATGTTAATGAACTGTAAAGTTGCTTCTCTCAGGCAATTTGGAATGATACCAAAATGATTGCAGCCCTCTCATCTAGCTAGACTCATTTAACACTGAATTTTAAGCTTCTTAACCCACCATGGGATCATCAAAACGCGTAGTAGAGAAACAATGATTCTTTTCTGTCTCCCGTAGCAATGGCAGTGGGAACGATGGTGAGCAAAAGCAGCCAGGGGCTTTGTTACCATGGAACTTGCAGTCTAACCAAACGGACAGAGGTTCATCAAATAATCACACAAGCATGGGATGGAATGTGAAAGGGACAAATGCTATGAAGGAAAAGCACCTGATTCTATAAGGACATGTTGTAAAGAAACTGACGCACACGTGGGGGAGGCCTTCCTGAGAAAGTGACAGTTGATCTGAAGCTGAAAAAAGAATATGACTAAACATGGAGTGGAGTGGGGGCTAGAGGGAGGAAGGAGATGGAGAGGGACGCTGCAGACAGACAGAACAACTTGAGCAAGGGCCACGGACAGGAGGGAGCCTGGTGAGCTCCAGGTACTGAAGGAACGGCAGAGGGCACAGAACACTGGATGCCTGAAAGTGTGGTACTAGGCAAAGCTGGACAGGTAGCCAAGCCCTTGCCCTGAAAACAATGAGTGGCCATTAACAGGTTCTGCGCTACTAGTTTTATAAGTTTTAATCCATTTTTTTTCCAGTTTCCATAGAGTCAGTTCTGACTTATGGCGACCTCATACATGTCAGGGTAGAACTGAACTCCACAGGGTTTTTCAACTGCTGTGATCTTTCAAAAGTAGGTGGCCAGGCCTTTCTTCTGAGATGCCCCTGGGCAGATTCAAACTGCCAACCTTTCAGCTAGTAGCCTGGCGCTTAACTGCTTGCAGTACCCGGGGACTTTAGTGCATTTAGGAACATGTAATTTTAAACTAGAGAAAGCTGAGTCAGGACTGTGAGGTCATTTATGTGTTGACCCTACATACCTCATGCCAGAGCTTGTTGCCTGGACATTACAGCTGTGCAGCTGTTACAGCTGTAACAATACATGCTTTTCTTACCGTTATTTCTTCTCCCAGATCATTCTATCCTACAGACCACAGACAGTTAATCTTCCTCAAAGAGTATTTCTGCCACATCACTCTCCTTCTCAAAAACTTTTAGAGGCAAGTTCAAGGAGGAGTGTAGGTTCAAACATTCCTCTTTGTTATTTATGGTGCTGTACAATCTGTCTCCTCCACAACTAACTCCCACTCTTCCCCAAGTGAAGTTTCCATTTCATTCAATCTCTATATTTATTTCCACCTCCAGGCTTTTGCTCATGTCATCCCTCCCCCTTGAAATGACCTTGCTCTCTACCTAGCCTAGCCATCACTTACTCATGCATGAGAACATCACCCAAGTCCCATATCTGTGGCACTTCCACTGCCATGCCAGGTTACAATTATTTCTTTCTCTTAGGCCTTATAGCCTGTTGCCTCTACCTTTGTCATTTGCAACTAGTCACAAATGAATACACCATCCTGTAAGTTTCTGTAACTATTTTACCTAGGTTTGTCTTGTCTCTTGCAGGGAAAGCACAAGGTCTTCTGGGCAGACACCATGTGTTTTATCTCTTTTACATCACTCGTAGCTCTTAAGAAAATAGATCAAACCTGTTACCATCGAGTCAATTCCGACTCATAGTGACCCTGTAGAACAGAGTGGAACCGCCCCATACGGTTTCCAAAGGGCGCCTGGTGGATTCGAACTGCCGACCTTTTGGTTAGCAGCTGTAGCTTTGAGCCCCTATGCTAAAGCTCTTAGTTAAACGGTAAACTTCAGGGAAGCGAAAAGAAACTTTCAGGGGACTAGAACTGATCTGAGATTAAGCAATCTATTTTATAAGCAACAGTGACATCTAGTGGTTAGAAGTTTGCATGGCTCCTTTACAATGTAAATGTTATAGACTGAGTCCCGTTCCAGCGCATATAGATAAGCGCTGAACTACTAACTGGAAGGTTGATGGTCCAGACCCACCCAGAGGCACCTTGGAAGATAGGCCTGGAGACCTACTTCCAACAGTACACAGCCTTGAAAACTCCGGAGAAATTGTACTCTGCATACATGGGGTAGCCACGAGTCAAAATTGACTCAAGGCAACTAACAATGACAAATTATTTAATGAACCAAAATTATTCCCGTTATTTAGGCCTGCTTACGAAGGGATTAACTGCTCTGCAGCGCCCAGCGCCTTCCCACCCCCTTGTGATCCAATGGCTATGCTTCTTGCAAACCACAACTTCCCTTTCCCGTAGGAAGAGCACCAGGAGATTTCATGGAGATTATAAGATTTTTAATTTTCTGCTTCCTGTGAAGACCGAGGTTTATGTGAATAAATGTTTACTTTGGAAATAAAATGTGTAATTGAAGAAGAAACCGGAGAGGAAAAAGATGACAGCCAGAGCAGAAACTCCTTTCAAACCCAAATGATATAGAGGAAAGCTTGTGAACTTGGCCTCTGAGAGACTTGGGATCAAATGCCAGTTCTTCCCTTAAAAGCCACGTGGTAGCTGTGACAGAATAACAACTGTGGGACTCTTCCCAGAACTGAGTCTTCTCATCCCAAACAATAAAAATGGCATATACCTTGCCAGGCAGCTTTGAAAAAGATAAATAGAGTCATGTACATTCGAAGACTGGACCAGTAGGTAGTCTAGAAATGGCAGTTACTATTACTGTTCTAAATTTTACTGGAAATAATTTTACTCATTTTTCCGACTCGATTTTTTTAAAAACCAACAGCTGGTTTTTAAACTTGGGATCGCCAATGACTAACTCTGATTAAAATTACCTAATCTCTCATTATTGCAGATATTTTGACTGCAAAATGAAACAGTTTTGGAAAACTACCTTACATCTCTGGAAATGAAACGAAAATTCTAATCTACCGTACCAAAACCAAACCCGCTGCCGTCAAGTCGAGTCCGCGACTCATACTGACCCTATTGGACAGGGTAGAACTGCCCCATAGGGTTTCCAAGGAGCGGCTGGTGGGTTTGAACTGCGGAGCTTTCAGTTTGCAGTCAAAAGCTTAACCACTGCAGACATATCAAAATTAGAAGAGTAGTGAAAGGTTTAGAAGACCTGAAAGAAGAACTGAGGCAGGCCAAAATTATTTCTGTAAGTAGCACTTGAAAATTTGACCTTTTATATGCAAGGTAAAAATTGTGAAGACAATCTGTATTTGCATTTGTAGGGGGAAAATGTTCTAGGAATAAATATGTGAACAAATTTATCCCAAGAAAATATTCTTAAGTTTTTTGTTTTTTGGTTTTTTTTGTACTGATTTGTGTGGCCCTCCTGTGGGCAAAAAGTGAATAGCAGTCACCCTTTAAAAAATACATTTTTTAGAAAACGTTATCTGAGTCTTTTCAGTTTTATCTGAACCCCAAGGTAAAGTAAGAGTTTATTGCAAAAATTGAAAATTTTGCCTGCTCTTTGGAACTTTGCAAATATTTTTCTACTTAAGAAATGTTATATATGGTCGTTTATTTTCCAGTCAATTCCACAGATGAATCCCACAGTTAGACCTCAACTACATAACCCCACAGCTAGTATTAGAGCAAGTAGCAAAAACAGATGGTAATGTTTCTTTGGGAATTATAGAATTTCTGGGCTGGAAGAAATTTGCAACCCCTATTCCCATTTCCAGTTGACAATAGGGTAATAGGGGCAAATATTTCTCTCCCCATCGAGAACACACGCAGCTATTCTGCTCTCCCGTCTGAGTAGGAGAATAGAAACAGCAGAACATGGTCAGAAGACCTGGGTTTTAATTCTCACTTTTCAATACGTTGCTGGGGGTGTTGTAGTTGTTGTGTGCCATCGAGTGGATTCTGATTCATAACGACTCCATGTGACAAAATAGAACTGCCTCATAGGATTTCCTAGGCTGTAATCTTTATGGGAGCAGACCACCAGGTCTTCTGTTCCGTGGAGCCATTGACGCTCCTCCTTTGCAACTGTGAAGACCAAAAACGTCTCTAAACATGGCAAGGTGTCCTTTAGGGAACAAAATCACCTCCAGTGGCCTAAAGTGATGCAGCAAACAAGTAGAACATATGGTCAGACCTGGGTCTTCTGACTACAAACTAATATGCAGCCTATCACACCTGTGGTATATATATACATACATATATGCCAATTGCCGTGGAATCAATGCTGACTCATGGCAACCCCATGTGTGTCAGAACAAAACTGTGCTCCAAAGGCTTTTCAATGGCTGGTTTTTCGGAATTAGATTGCCAGGACTTTCTTCTGAGGCACCTCCAGGTAAACTGAAACCTCCAACCTTTCCGTTAGCAGCCAAGCACATTAACCTCTCATACACGAAGGGGTCCCTTACACCCCTGAAGCCTACCTAGAATCATAGAATTTTGGAGACCGAAGTGTCTAGTGATTATTTTAATGATGAGCAAAACAAAAACTAGAGATGTGAGCTGACTATCAGGAGAGGAAGACTGCAGTCCCGGTGAGTCTGGAAAGCAGGGCTAACACCCAGGGCCAAGGGGCTTCCCAGAGCTTGGACAGCATGGCCAAAGCCCAGAGTCAGAAGGCAGCATCATTGCCCAGATGGTTTCGGAGAACTCAGAATTATTTCTAACCCTTGAGATCTAATGAAACTTGCTCTACTGGGTTTTGGACTTGCTTGGTAGCCATGACCCTTTCTTTCCCTCTAATTTCTCCTATTTGGGACAGGAATGCCTATACTGTGCCTCCCCTGCTATTGTACTTTGGAAACAGATAACTTGTTTTCTAGGTTTCATGGGTCAATAGATTGAGAGGAATTTTGCCCCAGGGTGGAACAGACCCAGAGTCTCACTTATACTGGATTTAGATGATTCAGAAGGTGAGGTTTTAGGCCTAGAGTTGATGTGCAAATGAGAAAAGACTTTTAAGATGGTTTGCTAGGGTAAATGTATTTTGCACATGGGAAAGATATGAATTCAGGGCTGCCAAACAGTGGAATGTTATGGATTAAATTGAGTTCCCAGAAAATATGTGTTGGAATCGTAACCCCTATACTGGCGATGGAATCCTATCTGGGAATAGGGTTTCCTTGGTTACATTAATTAGCCCATATCAATGTAGGGTGTATCCTAAAACTAATCACTTTCAAGTTGTTAAAAGAGCAGATTAGACAAAGACATGAGCACAAATGGGGGTGGGGGTGGGGGTGGGGGTGGGGGGATATACACGTCACATGAAGATCGTCAAGAAACTGAGGAATGCTGGGGCTACAGAAGCTGAGAAAGATAAGGGTTTTCATCCAAAACTGACACAGAGAGAGCCTTCCCCTAGAGCTGATGACCTGAATTCAGACTTCTAGCCTCCTGAACTGTGAGAAGGTAAGTTTCTGTTCTTCAAAGCCACCCACGTCTGGCGTTTCTGTTACCGCAGCTCTAGGAAACCAAGACAATCCCTAACTTAGGATACTCAAGGAAGAAAACCAATCATTACTTCTGGCTGGCAAAACATACAGAGTTTGAGAACACAGATGTCAAATATTGCTGTTGAGCTTAATTTTTTCTTACTCTAAATTTAAGATATCATGATAATATTTAGTCTACTAAGGCTTAAAGCTATTATTTTAAAAAGTGCCCTTCAACTCCTAGAGAAGCGCTAGAAGAGTAACATATTACCTCAGAACAGAACTAATATTCATGACCAAGAAACTACCTGCCCACTCATGCTATAAACACACCTAATATATGAATTCAAGCATTTGTCCTGTTTTATGGTAACAGCACAAGAACATCCCCACTCCAATCCTATTAACTACTTAGTAAAATTTCTGTTAGTAAGCATATTATTAATTGAATATTCTTTACCAAAATTCAGAGGCTTTCTCAAGATAATATCTGTTTTTCTTTTTTAAGTAAGACTTAAATTCATTGAGACTGTGTTGGATGAATCGCTTCCTTATTCTTTAGGAAAAACTTGGTAATAATCCAAGTCCATTATGTCGGATCTGTGGTCTAAGGACATCTCTCTAATCTGTTTTTGGTATAAATAAAATACTGCAAGTCATGTAAGGAAAAGTAATTTTCCCTTGGTGGATTAGAAATGATTTCGGAAACCTTTATAAAACTCAAATGAGAAAGACATTGCTTCTAACAACTTGGCTACATTGTTCATTTACAGCCAGTGGTTCAGTCCTGTAATTTATTTACAGAAAAAGCTATTAACAAGCAAATGGCCCTCACATGGACTGGCTGATGTTTTCTTGCCTGGAGGAAATTAATCTTGTGACCAGTCATGCCTTTTATTTTAACTGATGTTTGAGTGAGAATGGAGTTGATGGCCTCTGCCTAACAAAATACATTTTTGAATGCCTGGCTGGCTGGGAGATTTTATATACACAGCTACATTAATGTAATCCTTCTTAATTCATGTTATCAAATAAAAACATCATTGTCCCTGGGAAGTTATTTTTCCTCTATTTAGAAGAGGAACTTAAAAAAAAAAAAAAAAATCCACATATGAAAATAACCAGGGATAGAGCCAGAGTGCCCATTACTTTACGCAATGAATCTCAAACTCTAATTTGAACATAAATAACTTCCAGAGCTTGTTTAAAAATGCAGATTCACAGTCCAAACTCTCCAGAGATTCTGATTCAATAGAGTGAGGAGAGGCTCAAGAATCTGCATTTTTACCGAGCATCCTGCATCTTGATATAGGAGTTCCAAGAACCACAGTTTAATAAACACAGGAAAACCACTGGCCTGCATTGCCTGCTTCTTAAACCTGATTGATGAGACATGTGTGCAGTTAGCTGTTAGCTTCTAGGTCCTAAAATATCTGCCATTGTTGTCATTTATCAAGAGTCAAATTCCTACTCATGGCAACACCATGTGCACAGAGTAGAACTCCTCCATAGGGTTTTCAAGGCTGAAACCATGTGGAATCAGATTGCCAGTCCTGTCTTCTGAGGCACCTCTGGGTAGGTTAGCAGCTTTTCTCTAAACTTCGGGCTGATAACAATAATAATATATTTATTATTTATTAATAATATATATATTCAATTCTCATTATCTAAAGTAGTTATGTTCTACAAAGTTGTCACCAACACTGAATTACTGAACAATTGGTCTAGGGGAAATGCACGGTTAGGTTCCTGCAAGCCTCTGGGCACAACGTTTTGTCCACTAATCGATCCATAGTCTTGTTTTATGTGTGTTTCTGTTTAAGGATACTTTGTTTAATATATATTGTTGACTCATTAACACTGAACTCACAGACAACAATGCTATAACTCACACCTGAACAAGGCTTATCTAACACACTTATTTTTCTCCACAAGGCATGTCACAGCCTTCTTGCACTTAGGAACAATAGATAGCAAGCACTTCAGCACTATGCTTGGGGGCCTTTCTAAACAGCAAAATCACCAACAAAATGTGTAAAAAATCACAAAATATGAAAAACATGGCACTAAATAAACTGCTAAAAGTATGAGAGCCGAATGAAACAAGAAGGCAGGAAGCTGCCTTATTGGACCTCAGCTGGGAAAGCGCATGTTGGATTATTCAAATTTTTTGCCACTGTGCACATTGTTGGGGAAGCATAATTAAAAAACAAAATCTCCTGCCAAACCAGACAAACTCTCCACGAAATAGAAGAGAAAGGAAACACTTTTGTTGTTGAACAAACATTAAACCATCACAGGCAATCCACTAAAGAGACTCCAGAAACAGAAAGGAATTTTATCCCTTCACATAGTCAGGCAGATGGAACCCATCTCACATGTGTTCTCCAGATAAATGATAATTAATTCTCAAGTAAGAGGATTTGACATAGCTATTTGTCACGCAGGGAACCCTAATGATGCAGCGGTTAAGGGCTTGGCTGAAAGGTCAGCAGTTTGAACCCACAAGCAGAGGAGATCGAGGGAGAAAGATGTGGCAGTCTGCTAAAACAAACCCATTGGGGTCGAGTCTATTCCATAAAGATTACAGCCTCGGAAATTCTATGGGGCAGTTCTACTCCTTTATGCTTCCATAAAGGCAATGTGTATTTGTCATGCAGAAGCCCCGGTGGTGCAATGGTTAAGCATTTGGCTGCTAACCAAAAGATCAGAGGTTGAGATCCAGCAGCCACTCTGTGGGAGAAAAGACCTAGTGATCTGCACACATAAAGATTTCAACCTAGGAAACCTTATGGTGCAGTTCTACTCTGCCATACAGATTCTCTATGAGTCAAAATCAACTGGACAGAGAACAACATTTGTCATGCATAACCAAAAAACAAAAACAAACCGGTTGCTGTCGAGTCAATTCCGGCACACAGTGACCCTATAGGACAGCATAGAACTGCCCCATAGGGTTTCCAAGGAGCACCTGGTGGATTCAAACTGCCAACCTTTTGTTAGCAGCCAAACTCTTAACCACTGCACCAGCAGCGTTTCCTTGTCATGTATACCTCACTCTAAATTCCTGTTAATCAGGATAGCTGTCAGTATTTTCTAATTGCCCTTATCCAAAGGAAAAAATAATAATAATAATAAAATTTCTCTCGGCTACTTACTGACTATTCAAGTTAGGTTAAACACTTTGAACTTCAATTTTCTCATGTTTAAAATAGGGTTAAAACGTCATTTCACAGAATTGTGATGAAGGTTTAGTGAGCAAATTGTATGTAATGCACTTAGCCCAGTACGTAGCATAGAGATAAGGGCTCAGTAGACAGTTTTTTTGTTTGCTTGTTAGCTACAGTAGAATAAGCCCCCAAACTCATGGGGACTCCATGAACAACGAACAAATTGCTGCCTGGTCCTCAGATAAGTGGTCGGGGATCAGACCATTGTTTTCAGAAGTAGATCTCTAGGCCTTTCTTCCTAGTCTGTTTTAGCCTAGAAGTGCCCCTGAAACCAGTTAGGCATTGTAGCAACACGCAAACATCCATTGGCAGACGGGTGGTGGCTGCACATAAGTGTATTGACCAGGAATCAAACCCACGTTTCCTGCATGGAAAGCAAGAGCTCTAACACTGAGGACTGCGTCAGTTTTTTTCCACTGAGTCTGTGAGCAGACGCTCATTGCAGCAGACTAAGGTTGATCCTAATTTGTAAAATTGGCACAATACCCTGTACCATCTACCTCGTATGCACACTGTGAGGACATAATGTGATGATGTATGTGAAAGAACTCCAGAAGCCAGATAGCAATTGCTTTACTAATGTGTGGCATTTGTGGCAAAAAAATTCATTAATAATAATAAGTGGGCAGGGTGACCATTCATGCTGCATATTTGTAAAACAATTGCTGTCTGGTTTCCAGAGTTCTTTAGGTTTGCCTCAGTGAGCATCTCCACAGGCTCAGTGGAAAACAAAGTGAGCCCCAAAGCAGCTGAGAGACTGGGAGTTCTTTTGCCTTTTGACACAAAGGAATATGTGTGTCCCAGAACATGCCTGTAAACTTCAGAGCTCGTGGCAAATTTCAAATTTGTTGAAAGCAGCATGCACAGTAGACAAATTTGGCTCTGTCACTTCAATAATTGTGTTAAGTTGGAGATGATATTAAAGTCTTCTCAGCCTCAACTACCTCTTATAAAAAACAGGGCTAACGATGCAATGATTAAGTGAGATCATTTGAATAATAATGATATCTAACATTTATTGAAGTTTCTATAACATGTTTTTCACAGGGTCGATGGCACTAGAAAAAAAAAAAAAAGCACAGAGTAAGGAGGACCTGGGGGGCGAAAACAATCAAGCACTCTACTACTAATCAAAAGGTTGGCAGTTCAAACCCACCCAGGGGTGCCTTGAAAGAAAGGCCTGGAAAGCTCCCTCCAAAGGTCACAGCCTTGAAAATCCTGTGGAGTGCAGTTCTACTCTACGGCACATGGGGTTGCCATGAATCAACTAGACAACAACACAGCAACTGGCTGGAGTTCTTTTTTTAGCATAGAGTAAGTGGTCATAGTGGGAACTATTATTACCATTGCTAACTTCAAGAGTAAAACAATACACTTTTTCCTAATGTAAAGAGATAGCTATTGGATAAATGGATCAGTCACCATTAGAATCACTTACTTTATTAGGAAACAGTAAACATGAAGAGACTGTGTAGCTAAGGCCAGATCGTAAAGTGACTCCGTGGCAAGGTCAGATTCCTGCCCTGTCCAAGACTCTTCTCGTCTCCAGAGATTGCTGTGACCCTTTCATTTCACTTGAAATTAAAACTTTCATTTGGGGAATTCCCTTTTAGAGTTCATGGTTTTATCCCAAATGCTCTTGGGTCTGGGAAATTACTTTACATTCTTATGTTTAATATTCTGGGTTTCTTTTAAAAGCGGAATTTTGGCTGAGTCACGGGCCCACACAGTTCTTACAGGTTCCAGTCTGGAACCAACTCAAAGTCTTCTGTGGCTTTGAGTTAGTCTTGGCAGAATGCTGCCAGGGCAGGAGAATTTTTAATAGGTTCCTTTAAAGAGACTCTCTAAAGAGTTCATTTAGGCTCAAACCAAAGTAAATTGACCACTCTCTTCCCATGATTTTAGAAAGATAAGGGTTAGAATTCAGGGGAAATGTGGTGTTAGCCAAATCTACTGAGAATTTGGTTGATACTGTGGGACATAAACTGGAAGCAAGACTAAAAGGAACTTTCTCACAGAGGCTTTTTTCTTGAAACTTTCTACTCATTTATGCTCCCATAGTATTAAAGGTGTTTATACTTACTAATGCCAAAAGAATGTCAAATCATAAAATGAACTTCCAGGATAAAAGAATAACTATGAAATTTCTATTGAAAATGATAGTGAAATTTTAAAAGTCTACCATGACAGTGCAGGAACCATAGTTTGTCAAACACTGTCAGCTGCTAATGGCTCCTACAATCACTACACATTGTCTTTGTCTTACTAAATAGACATTTATCTCAGTAGAGGACAAAGATATTTTTATTCTAATGCTTTTGTCATTGCTTCACAGTCTTTATATTCTTTACCATGTCTGGAGATGGTATATGATTTGGGGGTTTGTCACCTGAGGAATATTTGAGGTGGTAAACTGATATTCTTTCTCATAAAGTGTGAAGAATTCCAAGTGAGACCTTTTCTTGAAAGAACTTAATGGCTCAAATATAATTTTAAATTTAAATATGTTTTATAATGGTGACACTGTTTAAAACTATGAGTGTTAGTACCAATAATCATATAAAAACTAGAAGAATAGCACCATTGTATTCTTATTGTCCTCTACAATCATATAATAATTATTTTTAATAATCTTCCTAAGTTTATCTAGCTGAAGTACTTTCTCTTCTATTAACTCATAAAAAAAACTCATAGGAGTGTCTTATTTTGTGAACTATTTTAAATTGTTTAATAGTTGTTTTGTATTGACAATTATTGGCTTTCACAAACATCATTAATAATTTCAGCCTTTGTTCTTGCAATAATATGTATGCATATATAATTCAACTAAAAGTAAAATGGTCTAACTACTTCAGAAGGCAATATGGAGGTTTCTCCTGGGTACTTATTCAAGATAAATTAAAACATATGTGCACTCAAAAACTTGTACAGAAATGTTCACCAAAGGAAATACAGAAGAGTATATACTATATGATTCCATTTATATGAAACTCTTAAAATAGAAATCTAATGTAGAGTTACAGAAAGCAGAGATCATTGGTTGCCTGGGCCTGGGAGGAAGGAGATATTGACTGGAAAAGGACTTTTAAGGCTAATGGAAATGCTCCACACCTTGATTGTGGTGGTAACCACACAGATTTATGTATTTGTCAAAACTCAGCAAACTGTACACTTAAAATTGGTGCATTTTATTTTACACCTCAAAGAGATTAACTTAAGAAAAAGAAAAAAAAAGACTGTAAAAATGGCTTGGAAGCAATGTTTACCTCCTCTGACTTCATAAAGGGGAAGGAGAATCAAGATCAATAGCCCGAGGCTGATTCCTATGAGGCAGAGGTCAGACATGCCTCCTCTCTCCACCATCTTTACCAATTTCCTCCCACAGCACTCTTTACTTCTCTGCTGAGTTCAGTAACTCCTGATGATTACCACACAGAACTCACAAACAATACCACAATTCTGGGGTTTATTAGGGAAGTAACAGATTACAATTCAGGTTCAGGAACACTCAGGATACAGTTCTTCCATCAGGACAGCCTCTTCTCATCCATGCCCACAGGCAGACCTCTCTCTGGTCCCTCAACCTCTCTGCGCTGCTAGGGCAAGTGTTACAAAGTTCTTTTAGCTCTGCTGATAATGCGCAGAGGCACCCCAGTCTGCCAGTAAGCCTCGGCCCAAAGGCGCTCAGCTTTAGCTCCGTGGGTCAGCAAACCTAGCTCCACCAAGTGCCCAGAAATACCCTCCTCCTCCAGCAAGCCACCTGCCCAAAAGGCACTCAGCTTTCTCTCTCTGTGGGCTGAGAAGCCCGCTGTGCCATCTCCTGCCAGCCTCTTCTACTGCCATTTCTCTGCCACCACATCTCACTGTCTTCAGTATTACAACTCTATCTCTCTCAGTCTCCTGGTTGCAGGAGTTTCTCAGCACAGAGATCCCGAGTCCAAAGGACACAGTCCACTCTTGGCCCTTCTTCCTTGGTGGTGATAAAACCCTTTCCTTCCCACCTCTGGGATGGCTCATTTTAAGTCTAGAGGGATGGCAAAACTGACCAATCCTCTAGTTAGGGTTCCATATACTTCATTAGCATAGTCCCACACAATCATTTGGTAGGCGTTACAAGGCCATGGGGAGAAAGTTCCCTCACACTGTGAGGATAAATATCTTGACTAAGAACAGTTTATCTAAACTTGCCTCTAGACAAGCTAGAGCAAATTTGATCTAATGAAAGCAGAAGAAAGAAAATGATAAAAACAACAAAAATCAGTGAAACAGAGGGAAAAAAATAAAGCCAAATGTTTATTTTAAAAGTTAGTGAAATAGATTTAAAAAAAAAAAAAAAAAACTAGCATTCCTCATCAAGACAGGAGAAAGTTCAAATTCTCAAAGACAGAAATGAAAAATGTCCTGCAAACATTAAAATGGTAACAACTGAATATTATAAATAACTTTGCATAATAAAATTGAAAATTTGGAAGAAATGGGCAAATTCCTTTTGAAACACAATTCATCAAAACTGACACAAGAAGAAATAAAAAACATGAATAGCAATATCTTTAGTAAAGAATTGAATTCTTTATTAAAGTATTAAAAATTTTCAGCAACACAATTCTAGACACATACAGCTTTATTAAGATACTTTTAGGAAAAATAATACTGATTTTCACAAACTCTTCCAGGAAGTGGAAAAATAGGGAACAATTCCGAACTCTTTCTATGAACCCACCGTAACTTTGACAAAAACATTATAAGAAAAAAAATGTACAGACAAATCTCTCCTATTTGCATAGAAGCAAAAATCCTAAACAAAAGAAAATATAGCAAATAAAATCTAATGATATATAAAAAGGATAAATATCTTGATCTAAGAATTGTTTATTCTAGGAATGCAAGGCCAGTAAGTCTGGTCTTTTTTTTGAGTTAGAATTTTGTTCCACCTCCAGCTCTGTCTGGGACCCTCTATTGTGATCCCTGTCACAGCAGTCAGTGGTGATAGCCAGGTACCATCTAGCTGTGCTGGACTCAACCTGGTGGAGGCTGTGGTAGTGGTGGTGCATTAGTCCCTTGGACTAATCTTTCCCTTGTGTCTTTGGTTTTCTTCATTCTCCCTTGTTCCCGATGGGGTGGGATCAGTAGACATATCTCAGATGGCTGCTCACAAGTTTTTAAGACCCCAGATGCTACTCACCAGAGTAGGATCTAGAACACTTTCTTTATAAACTATGCTATGCCAATTGAGCTAGAAGTCCCCTAATCTTTGCTTAGTTTTAACCTAAAGAAATCTTAGTACGCAGAAGTAGACTCCCAATTACAAACACCTTACTTTTATATGGAAACCATGGTGGCATAGTGGTTAAGTGCTACTGCTACTAACCAAGAGGTCAGCAGTTCAAATCCACCAGGCGCTCCTTGGAAACTCTATGGGGCAGTTCTACTCTGTCCTGTAGGGTTGCTATGAGTAGGAATTGACTCGACGGCAGTGGGTTTGGGTTTTTTGGTTTACTTTTGTATAAATTATGTCCTTGACTTAGATCCAGTTCTCCTGCCAAAGCACCTGATGGATGTAAAAGGGAGGAAAAATGGAAGAACCTGTGGAAAACAAGAGTAGTTTGGAGAAGTCAACATTGGAAGCAGATTTCCAGAAACATCTGGAATCCCTAATTGGTAGTTTCTCTTACACCAAAGAAACCAAACCAAACCCATTGCTGTCAAGTCAATTCCGACTCATAGTGACCCTACAGGACAGAGTAGAACTCCGCCATAGAGTTTCCAAGGAGCGCCTGGTGGATTCGAACTGCAGACCTTTTGGTTAGCAGCTGTAGCACTTAACCACTACGCTATCAGGGTTTCCTACACATCACTCCCAGTTTTCCACTTACTTTGGATTCAGTCATTCATTCAGTAGATATTTATTGTGTGTCTACTATGTGCCAAAATCTTCTTTTTGGTCCACAGGGAAACATCAATAAACAAAACAGTTTAGTCCCTACATTCACTGAGCTTATAGTCTATATAATCAATAAAGGAAACAAACAAACAAACAAAAAAGACAATTTCAGATAGTAGTAAGAGCTATAAACAAAATCAAACAGGGCAATGGGGTCAAGAGTAATGAGGTTGGGGGTGGCTGGGGGAACTACTTTGGCCATTAGTGAAAGCCTTCCTGAGAAGTCGGTTTAGGAGCGGAGGCCTGGAAGCTGAGAAAGAAGCAACCTGGGGAATATCTGGGGAGTGATCATTCCAGGCAGAGGGAAAGAGGACACTGAGATAGGGAGTTTCAGGGACAGAAACAGCAAGTGTGGGCTGACACTCAGTTTACAAAGGAGACAGTGGTGGACAAGGTTGTAAGAACAGAAGACAGAGAGACTGGATCATGTAGCACTTGTAGGCTGTGGGAAGCAGGGATACCAGTGAGCAGGTTGTTGCAACAGTCCAGTCAAGAGATGCAGGGACTTGGGAGAGGGTTGTAACAGTGGATGTGGTGATAAGCACTTTGGAGTAGAGCTGCCAGGACTTGGTGATGTATCTGATACATTACGGCAAGAGAAGCAACAGGACAACTGTTAGGTTTTTGTCCCAAGTAACTGCATGGATGGTGGCACTGTTCACCAAGATGGAGAAGGCTTGGGTTAGAGAGCCTTTGGGGAGAAAATCTCAAGTTCTGTTTTGGACACATTAAGATATTAAGATTACTGGAGCTGTTCAGTAGGTAGACGGATAACAGCTGGTGTTCAGGGGAAGGAGTCAGAGTTGGAAATATTCAGTTCCCTCACTAGCCACATTGCAAGTGTTCAACAGGCACACAGGTGGCTACCATATTGGACAGTGCAAAGAACATTTCCATCATTGAGACAGGCAGCCGCAGAGCCCAACACTTCTAAGAGACACCTACTGTGGCTTATTCTCCTACACCAAGCAGAATAGGCTCTACATCGTTCTGAAATTGTCCTTGACAAGATAATAACCACAGAATGGGCCATAGATGGCCTTAACCAGCCTCTGCGTGGAGACTTAACATCCTAAAGAAAGAAAATCAACCTCTTCCTCCATCCTGGGGGATCGAACCCTTGTCTAAAGAAAATACATAGTCATCCCCAACCTCTGAGCCTGCGTGAAGTTCAGTCCTGAATATTCATGATGAATTTGCATTTCCTTGTCTGCTCTCTGTAAAAGCCCACCTGCCCAAGATGCCTACCAGCAGTCTTGGAGGCAACAGCCCTGATGGCTTCTTTCCTTGTACAATGACATAAAGGTGTCCTTCTGAACTCTCACCTCAGCCTCTTGTTTATTGGCTGTAACAAGTCATGCAGAGCAAAACCTGGGGTCTTCACCTGCCAACATCACTGCAGAATGTTTTATTGGACAGCACTGCTCCTGAACCAATGCTCGGTCTCTGTAATACACCATCTCCTTTGTGCTTTCATATAACATCTTCAGATTATTAAAGCAAATCTATTCTCAAGGTTTTAACTACACCTACTGTCAGATGACCATTACAAATATGTCTCTTTTTTCATATAATTTATTTTATTTTGTTGTTGTTGTTGAGAATATACACAGCAGAACACACACCAATTCAGCAATTTCTACGTGTACAATTCAGTGACATTGATTACATTCTCCATGTTGTACAACCATTCTCAACCTCCTTTTCTGAGTTGTTCCTCCCTCATTAACAGAAACTTACTGCCCCCTAAGGTTCCTATCTAATCTTTCGAGACCTGTTTTCAATTTTATTCCATATAGATAGATAGTAAAAGAGCACAATGTTCAAGGCATTCTTTACTAGTTAATCTAGCTTAGCACTGTTCTTAATCATTAGTGCCACATTTCTGTGTGCCAGATATTTTCACTTACACATTAATATCAAGGCGAAGTTGCAATATTTAAACTGAATGTCACCTTTTCCCCCAAACTACCTCACTCTCTTGACTTCCCTATTTTCATCTTTGCTACTCTTTTTATTTTTCAGTTTCCCAAGTTTAGTCACTGGACTTCTATGTTACTTCTTTCTTATCCACTGAATCTATATCCCGTCAAATTTCCCTTAAAAATGTCTCCCAAATGAATATATCTTTTTTTCTGCTATCAAAGTGGCCATAGTGGGCCTACCTAAATCTTGTCTTTCTCTAAGCCCTTCCAATTTATCCATGACATCAGGTTAATTGTACCAAATACCAATGGCCCTGTCCCTCCCATTCTCATAAAATCACAATCGCTTCCCTAAAAAATCGATTCAGTGCCTTCTACGGTCTTATTTATCTTATTTTGCTTCCCCTTTCTACATGAACTGCCTGTTCTAAGCAGACCGATCTCATAACTCAACTGTGCATTCCTGAAACTGCTGCAGCTCCTCCTCCACTTGTATGCACCTGCTGAAACCCCAACCCTCCTCCAACGACTAACAACTAACCCTCACGGCCTTCCTCGTCTGTGGAGTGAAGCCATTGTAGGTCATAATGTCCTTGCTCAGTCTTCTCAGGTGCTAGAGGGCTCATTCTTTGTATTAATTGTCACATAACTTCCTGGCTTGTCTGTTACAAATTTTTTGAGCTTTTATATTGCAAATAGCTCTGCGATCCAGTTTGACATGTGGAAGAAATAAAGGCATAGTGTCTGAGGAATTACAGTAAGTAAAAGCATGAATATCAGGGAGTAGGAAAACAATTAGAGGTTGTGAAGAGGAGAAAACATCCCTCCATTACAGAAAGAATAATTTTGGTGAAGATGGAAAAAAACAAAAAAAATTGTGAAATTTTTCCACAGTCAACAATGTTGATGTTCCTGTTACTGGTCTGGTGATTTTGGCGCTTCCATACAATTGACACCTTCTTCATATAACCGAAGATCTCATGCTTTCCATCAAATCAGTCTATCTTAGTCATTCCTCAGATTAATCTTACCAAGATGATAGAAGATGAAGGGCTTTTCTGAAAATTTCTTCCCATAGTGCTATTGTGTCATATGAATTTTCGTCTTGGTTTATGAACCCAGAAATATTTTTTGAAAGTAAAAACCCTTATAAACAACTTTTTTGTGTCTCCTTTTATATTTCTATCTTTTATTGTACTCATTATGATAGCCTCTACATAGTTGTCAATCACTAAGGATTGGCTGACTGACAGATTTTGCTTAGACCAAGTAAGGTGTTACAATTTCAGAGGTCCCAGCAAGACCTGACAACCTTCCAAAAAAATCCATTTTCTCTTGGTTGATTTTTGGAATCCTATCATTAGAAAGTGTTATTTTGTTGTTGTTGTTTTGAGTCAAGTTAAAATAAAAATACCCATGATAAGGGTAATGTTCTGAGGTGGTTTCATCATTTATACTTTATTATGACTGTTTCCAGTGTTTTCTGAATTACTTTTATATTGGTGTTATAACAAATTTTTAGAGAATTAAGGGTTTAAAACAACACAAGATTATTATCTTACAATTCTGAAGGTCGTATGTCCAAAATCAGTCTCACTAGGCTAAAGTCAAGGTGTTGGCAAGGTCAGTTCCTTCTGGAGGCTCTAGGGGAGAATCTAATAAGCAAAACAAATAGAAATTTTTTACAATCGACAAACTAATTGAAAAAGTTCATGAATTCATGAATAGTTTCAACTGTAGATTAGACACAGATACACTGGCAGATAGCCAGAAGAAAACATTCAAAATGAAGCATGGACAGAGAAAAAGATAACACACACATACATACATAGATGTATACACACATATATCTATGTACATACATACACCATGTAGGTATACGGAAAACAGCATAACATAATGCTTTTGAAGACCTCATCAGTTCTCATTATTACCATATTTTATCAATTCTAAAATACATATTTTCTCACTTTTTAATATCCCTGAAATGTTAAACAACTGTTAACATTTTACGATTGCTATCAGCCAGGTGGCATTGTGATGTAGTTATCATGTCTAGGTTTACGTACACATTACCAGCACCAAAACTTGCATTAAGACTATCAGCAGCTTAAAAGAAAATCTTAAAGACAATAATGCTTTTCAAAAAGTGTTTTAACCTCTAAGAAACAACTAGGTATGGGTAATATATATGTGTTAGAGATGAGGGCCTAGTGGTGGTGATGTGAAGCAGATGTGTTTATCAAAACTCCCAAAGTAGCAGTCATAGGTAGGTTAGCGCTACATAATGGTAAAGCTGGTTTAAGAATGTAGCACCACTGCTTCTAGTTCTTTAAGAAAATGCTGCGACACCAAAGAACTTGATGGCATAGAGGGTCATTTGCTGTTGTTGTGTGCTGTCAAGTTGATTCCGACTCATAGCAACCCTATAGGACAGAGCTGAACTGCCCTACAGGGTTTCCCAGGCTAAAATCTGTACAGGAGCAGATTGCCAGGTCTTGTCTCCCACACAGCGGCTGGTGGGTTTGAACTGCCGACCTTTGGGGTTATACCTGAGCCCTTAACCATCACACCCCCAGGCTTCTTTAGACGATCATACTATGTAAAAAAATACATAGGCTTAGATGAACCTGTTAAAAAGTGATTCCAGGTGTAAAGTGTCTCTAGTTGTCAAGAAGTTTTAGAAATATTTTAACCAATATTATTTCACTTATTTTATGTGTACAAAAGAGATATATGGGAGAAATATATATGTATCTATGTCTAACTAACTCTAAAAGAACTCTTTCAATAAAACAAATATACTAAGTAAGAGAAAGCACAGCGTAGTGTCTTACTTTAATCAATAGCTTTGAGTGCTAAATGAAATTTGTTCTTCTGGGTTTTGGACTTGCCTGGAACCTATGACCTCTTCTTTCCCTCCAATTTCTCTCATTTGAAATGGGAATATCTACCCTGTGCCTGTCCAGCCGTTGTACTTTGGACGCACTGTATCTTAGGTTTCATAGGTCCCCAGGTGGAAAGAAATTTTGCCCCAGGATGGAAACACCCACAGTCTCGCCCATACTTGATTCAGATGACTCAGAAGATGAGGTTTTGGATTTAGGGTTGATGCCAAATGGGTTAAGGCTTTGGGGGATGATGTGATAGGAGCAGTATGTTCTGCATGTGGAAAAAACATGAATTTTTGAGGGCCCAAAGGGTAGACTATTACGGATTAAACTATGTGCTAACTCCTAGAGCTGTGAAAAGGAACCCTGGTGGCATAATGGTTAAGCACTCGACTGCTAATCAAAAGGTCAGTGGTTCAAAGCCACCAGCCGCTTCATGGGAGAAAAGACCTGGAGATCTGCTCCCGTAAAGGTTACAGCCTAGGAAACCCTATGGGGAAGTTCTACTCGTTCATATAGGGTATCTGTGAGTCAGAATCAACTGGACAGCACACAACAACATAGCTCTGGATGTAATCCTACTTGGAAATAGGGTTTTATTTGTCAATAAGGGTGTACACTAAACCTAATCAGTTCTGAGAAAGATTAGACACAGAAGTAGGCATATGCTGGGGAAGACAAATGCCACACAAGCATCCAAGAAACCAAGGAAAGCCAGGGCTACGTTCAGAAAAAGAAGGAATGGACATGGCCAAGACCCTGGCTTTTAGCCTCCGGAACTGTTAGAAAATAAATTTCTGTTCTTTAAAACTACCTACTTGTGGTATTTCTGTTACAGCAGCCCTAGGTGACTAAGACACAGTATTACTCAGTATTTGTTACGCAAACTATCGTTGACTTATTTAACAGATATTTATTTTAGTCATTATTATAATTACTATTTCAGCTAACTAACTAAGATGATACGGGACTAAGCAACAGGAAAGTAGATATGTAACACTACAGATCTTCTTTTTAAAAAATGAGTTCTTTAATTGGCTCAGTGAATTTTCTTTGCTCAACTTGTTTTCCAAGTGAACTATGATATGAAGAACACAATGTGCTTTACCAGGAAATTCACCACCGTTACAATCAGATATTACAGTGTGATCAGAAATTAGGCTTCATAAAGCACGGTCATGAAAGTGTAGTTAGTTATTTGTTGAGGGGAGCAACTACGTAAGATTTTGGTGTAAATGAGCAGCTTATGCACTTACCAAGGTGAGCCTCGAGTTTGTCTTATAAACGGTTGTCACAGTTTATTGAAGTATCTTTCTTGGCCTTGGGCGTTCTCTTCCTGGATGTAATGAAATATACTGATTATTAGATTATATTACATGGGTATTTGGGTATCAACGCTATGGTCTTAATGATGGTTGCAATAGAGGGGAAAAGACTGAAGTGTATGTATTTAAAGTGAGTTTTATTAAATAGTTTTTTTTTTCTACAAAATGCAGATTATTGAGAGTGTCTATTTTTGTACTTTTCCTACTTATATGTCAAATAATTGGAGATGGTGCAAAGCCATATAGCGATTGAAAAGATATCCTATGCAAGGTTATGTCTGTTGACTTCTGAAAAAAAGAATATGCTTATGGATTACTGTATTTGTATCATGTGTTCCTTCTCAATAGCTAAAGCATTTCTGACACAGGGGCTCATTTTTTCATGGAGAAGTTCTCCATTTGAAAATGTATTAGCTTTTTTTGATCCTTAGGTACTATGTAATTAATTGATAATTCCACTCTGGAGGTTAAATCCAGATTCTTCATAACCGGCTCATTGAGCTATATGCTACAGAGCCTAACAAATGAGGTCAGGTCACAAAGTTCTCTATACGTCTGCAATGCAATGTTAATTTATGTGCGTAGCTGTGATTTTAAGACTAGCGAGGATCCTTGGTGGTCCAGTGGTTAAGAGCTCGGCTACTAACCAAAAGGTCTGGCAGTTTGAAACCACCACGCACTCCTTGGAAACCCTACGGGGAAGTTCTGCTCTGTCATGTAGGGTCACTATGAATTGGAATCACCTTGATGGCAACGTTTTTTTTTGTTTGTTTGTTTTTTGTTTTTAAGATAGCTAAGATCCTGACGTTTCATCCAAAGGAAGGATATATTATGCTCAATATAGTTTTAATCATGAGTGGATTTACAGAATAGCCTACTTTTTTGATAACTGTTAATCCATATATAGTGGAAGCTCTAACTTGCTTATATGTTTGGTGAACTGGAACAGTCTCCTCCCTCAGGTTGCTGGCTGACAGAAACCACTGTGCCAGTTTCACAGGGAAAACTAAGCATAAGGTAATCTAAAGGTTTTCATCAATTTTAATCAGGTCAGCGGCAGAATGAGAATAAAATCCAGTGTCCTGAAAAACCATACATTGTCCATCTGGTTTTTCTTCTTTTATTCCAATACTAAAATTTTTATTAGCTCCAAGTATAAGCTCAGCATCAGGCAAAAGTTATAAATTCAATGACAAAATCAGAAAAGATGAAATATCAACTCAGAAACTTCAGCTGCAGAGTGGGAGGAGTGTATGGGGTGAAATTCTACACAGTGTTCTTTTTCAGACCCTCTTTTTCTTTTTTTTTTATAGGACTGTGAAAATGCTTTATATCAACTAAGTGATAAGATTTCACATAGTCATGTTTGTTAATATTTTATTTCAGAGGAATTAAATTGTAAATAAGATGATACATTCCGAAAGAGCTGAGGAGATGCAAGGAAATTATCAGAGAAATGGGTAAGTTTTGCTTAAATTCTGCAAAAAAGTGTTTTTCTTCTGCAACTTCAAATATGCCTTAGTCTTTCACAGCTGTGGCAAAAAACGTTTGCAATTTTCTCCAAAAATAGCAGTGCTATATTTAATAGTGATTTTAGGACTTATAACAGCCACAGGGAGCACTGGTGGCACAGTGGTTAAGTGTTGGCCTACTAACCAAAATGTCGGCAGTTTGGATCCACCAGGTGCTCCTCGGAAGCCATATGGGACAGCTCTACTCTGTCCCATAGTGTTGCTATGACTCGGAATGGATTTGACTGCAACGGGTTTGGATTTTTGGTTAATAGCTGCAGGATTTGATTTCATTCTTCAGATATTTCCTCTTCTGAATTTCTTGTACCTTACCAGGGTATAGAGGAAAGATGCCTGAGTATTTTCATTTCAATTCTCTATGGACCCTTCATTCCATGTGAGACATTTAATAAAACAAAATGTTGGATTCTAATTATTTTTTCACTAAATGCATGTCTGTGTGCATATGTATGTTACAAAACTTCCTCATCTCTAATGAATTAATTCCAGCTTTACAATGCAAATATTTAAAAATCTAATTTATTTCCACTTTTTCACAATAAGGCAGATGTACATACTATAAACCTGGAGAGGATCCCTCTAGATCTCATGGTTCACTAATGCAGGGTTACAAATAGCCAGAAAGGGAGCTCCCTCTATACCATCTTCTCAAGTTTTAGAATGTTTTGGTGAGAAACTTCTTGAAGCTGAAGCAAATTCCTCTTGGAAACATTCTGAAAAACAGAAGAGTTACATCCCCCACCCTCTAGCGCTCTCTTTATCTTCTCCTCCTCCAGGGTAAATTTACCCCATATCTTTGGATATTTACCCCATATCTATCTCTAAGCATCTTTTGCTCTTAAATCCAAAGCAGATTCACCAAATGCTGATAGGAAAGGTGATGAGAATAGAGGTTTATTTTGGAACATTTGTGCACTAAGCATTATCTGTGGGCTGAATCATGTTTTTAGCAGATATTGCCCAAAAGGCCTCTTAAAGCTAAGAGCTCAGAGTTTAGGCTCTGGAGTCAGGCTCAAGTCCAGTTAGTAGCTGTGTAAGCTTGGGCTATTTAACTATTCTGTGATTCAGTTGCCTATAAAATGGTCGTGATAATACTAATCGGCTACAGGAGTCGATTCCATCTCATGGTAACTCGATGTGTGTCAGAGTAGAATTGTGCTCCATACAGTTTGCAATGGGTGATCAAAGTAGATGGCCAGACCTTTCTTCCTAGGCACATCCAAACTTTCAATTAGCAGCCAAGCACATTAACTGTTTTACCCAGGGACTCTGATCATGATACTAGTTACCTCCTAAGGTTTCTATAGAAACAGTGGTGGACCAAAAAATATGTCAGTAGGAACACAATAGCAAACGAGTGCAACAGTTATGTACCACCACGCAGAAAATTAGATGAGCACGTGGTAAATTTTGCTAGTCTCCATAAGGAAGTGAGAAACTGTGCTTGTTTCATTTGGATGTAAGAGCATGGGAGAAAACAATCTGAAAGAAAATAGGTATAAGGATTGAAGGCAAGGGTTGGATGAGTGGTGAAAAGTGCAATCGGAGTGGGATATAGGTTTTGGGTTTGGCCTTCCAGCTTGCAAACCCTAAAGCATAGATAGAGCGCTCTAAGCGAGGAAACTGGCTGCCTCAAGTCCCTCACCCCCTATGGCGTAACCAGCGCCTGCCCCCATGACTTAGGCTCCTTCCTCACCCTGGGCATCACAGGGGCACGGAAATCTGTCGGGCCGAAGACCCCCAAACCTACCTTTCCGCAGCCGTGCAGTTCTCCACTCTCAACCACAGTGGGAAAGAGACTTTTGAAAGACCCTGGAGCCCTCCTTCGAAGGCTTTCCATGAAAGTCAATAGACAGAAATGTTTTCTCTGAAACAAAACTTATGAAGGAAGGAGAACTTGCTGGATCTTAAGCTTTAAAATCCGCATTTGAGGCGGGAGGAGGGGTTGTGGGACTCTACAACCTTGGTGCGTAGTCTCAGAGCACATTGGCCCAGTATGTAAGTAAATTATTAAACTCTCTCAGAATAAAATTAAGTGACTCGTCGCCTATCCGGTCTGATAGAACAGTATGTATTAAAGCTGGAAGGAAGAGTCAAGTTCTCACTTTCGAGATGGCTTTTTAGAAAACAATCTGTTCACCTCCAGTCTTTTAATGTTTTGGAATCTGTGTGTGTGTGTGTGTGTGTGTGTGTATTTAATAGATAGATTTCCCTGACCTGAAAGAATAAATTTATGATTTTCAATTGGACCTCCTTGAAATGTTGAGCTAAGAAATAAAAATTTTAAATGGGGAACAAAATTCAAGAGTGCACTTGTTTAGTGCGTTCTTAACAGGCCTCCTTTCATTAAAAGCTTGTAGTTGCTCTTGAGCAAGTTATTACAAAGGGTTAAAAATGTGCTCCAGAGTATTGTCTTCTGTTGTAACCCTAAGAAACTTAGGGGCAGCCAGTAAAAACTTATTTTCTCAGTAATTATCCTAAAGATCTTTGTACTGTCCATCAAGATTATTTTTAAAATTTCAATATTGATATACATTTGCTACCAAAGTCGACTGCTAACCAAAAGGTTGGCCATTCAAACCCACCCAGAGGCACCTTGGAAGACAAGCCTGGCAATCTGCTTCCAAAAGGTCACAGCCTTGAAAACCCTATGGGGTAGTTCTACTCAACTCACATGGGGTCACTAACAACAGCAACAATCAATGTGACACAAATTTTAAATGAAAAATTTTGCACATCATGCTGGCATTGTAACCTTCCCATTTTAAACATTCGTTTTCCAGAACACTAGAACTGCCTCAAGTGAGACAACAAGCTGTTGGACCTATTGAGATAGTAAGTCAAATCAGTTGGAAAGTACGTGAATAAGAAAATTATAGGGAATTTCTAGTAGTAAATGAAATGGTTTTGTTTGTTTGATAGTTTACATCTATTTTTTGAAAGAAAAAAAAACTAATCTACGTGTTACTTCCAAAAGGGAAAAAATATAAAAATAATGAAAGTTCCATGATAAGAAAAATAAACAACACAACTTGCAAAAAAGAGAGTACAATTAATTTCTAGTGACTCAGTGCCTTGCAAAGCTAAATTCAGAACAAAAAACGCTATATATACAATGACTCCATACATACATATTTTTTTCCAATATTCATAAATTTTACCAGAGGTTATTTCTGAGTAGTGACAGAATTATGGATGACAGTCACTATCTTATGTCTATATTTCAGTATTTTCCAGTGACTGTATATTGATATATGCTGCTTTTTTATCTTCTAAATTATTAAAAATCCTTTTAAAATAGAAATCTAAATATTTTTATAAATTTCTATATATTGGAAAAAGGGCCCTGGTGGTGCAGTGGTTAAGCACTTGGCTGCTAACCGAAAGGTCAATGATTCAAACCCACCAACGCTCTGCAGAAGCAAGATGTGGCAGTCTGCTTCCATAAAAATTACAACCTTAGAAACATTATGGGCAGTGGTGTCACTACGGGGGTGGAGGGAGTATGGGCTGCACTGAGTGACACTGTCATAGTGGGTGGACCCAAACGACTGTCTAGAAAATTTGTGTGCAGTGTTTCAGCAGAAATTTATTATTTTTTATAAAAATATCCCTGTAGTTATGGAAATCCTAGCGGCGTAGTGGTTAAGAGCTATGGCTGCTAACCAAAAGGTCATCTGATCAAATCCACCAGGCACTCCTTGGAAACCCTATGGGGCAGTTCTACTCTGTCCTATAGGGTCGCTATGAGTTCCTAATTGACTCATAGCGACTAGAAAGCAACGAGTCGATCGGTCGGTAGTTAGTTATAACAACAACAACAAAAATTTTATAAGGCCAGTTTACATATACCAATATACCTACAAGGCTAAAAGTACATGGTGATTTTCTTTTTGAACCTTCTAATGCGCTCTGGTCACAGCTGTCGTTATTACTCAATGACAATGTCGCTTCGAATCACATGGTTTTTCATCTGCAAGCACCGCAAACACATGCTGTTGTTTTTCCTGACAGTGTTTTTATAGTCACTGCTTTTGCAGATTATCTGGTGTTTTAGCTACAATATCGTGGCAATTAGATGGGGAGGGTGATACCCACCCTAGTGATGCCACTGCTTATGGGGCAGTTTCTACTCTGTCCTATAGGGTCGCTATGGGTTGGAATTGGCTTGATGGTTATGGTTTTGGTTTTTTTATGTAGCAGAAAGTGTTTCTAGTATAAGGATACATCTTTGGATTATGTTCAAGGAACATTTTCATTCGCGTTCACCGGCAGCCTCTCTGCCTGCTCTGATCCCTATGCCAGTGTGGCTGTCAGCATAATTAGAAATGCACATGAAACAGTGCCCTTTTGTTCAGAAGTCAAATTAAAAAGAACCTGGGAGGGGGCAGAACATGGCAAACTGTTTCAAGGAGATAACAGACTATTCTGGGCAAGGGTGGAGGATCGGTTACCCTCCTACCACCTGTACTACTGAGTATAGTGCTATGGAAGTTACACTATACATTTTTATTTGCTATTTCGTGAATGAATGGAAAAACATGAAAATTTTCAGCCTCCACTCACAAAATATTTACGAAGTTCCTCAAGCTATTATGCAAACCTAATTATATTTCAATACCTTCTTACATTTTATCTTGGCCCCTGACGGTAAAATAATTAATCCAGGTTTTCATGTTCGCTCGTGTTTTGGTTTCAAAATAGTGCTTTGGGGGTCTGCTGTAGAATAAAATATAAAACATTCAGTATTTGCCTTTCAGATATTTCTTTTTTCAAACAGCCTTGAAAATTACTTTAGAGGACGGACATTGTCCTGGGTGGAAAAAATCTGGGGCTTTAAAACAAGAATCAAGAATATAGTCCATAACATTTAGCGAGCTAATTTTTACTACACAGCTGCCATTCATAGTGCTTAGTTGTATCACTGCTATAATGCTGATAAGCCTAAGAAATAGATTTGGGGAAAGTTTGCAGATTAATTTTCCATAAGCAAAGATATTGTCATTAAAAAATAATAATAATAATTTTTTTTTTACACCCCTTCAAAATAACTTAATTGATTCCTGAGTCAATCAGTGGAAGGCAGTTTCTGATTCACACCCACATCTAGGCTAACTTGCATCACCTGTCTACAATTTGTTTTAATTAAGCCACTTTATTTTCCAACAATGTTTTAAAAGTAGATTGTAAATTCTTAAAATTGGGGATATACATATATACATGCATATATATCCATTATTTTATGCATTTATTAATCAACCCGTAAAGTAGTATTTACTTGATGGCAAAAACTAGATTGTCTGCAGCTGTAATGCTACTGGGTTTTATTTGTTTTCCTCAGTTCCGATTTGCCGATGGACTCGACATCACACTCATGATCCTGGGATTACTGGCATCACTGGTGAACGGAGCCTGTCTTCCTGTAATGTCAGTGGTTTTAGGGAAAATGAGTGATAAACTAATTAGCGGTTGTCTAATCAGAACCAACACAAGTGAGTACAATCTTTATTTTTCTGGATTGCTGGGGACGCAAACTCATAAAATAATAAAAACCATTGAGCTCACAGTACAGATTATTGTATTGTCAAACAGTATCCATATAATATACATTCAAGTCATATATTATTATATATATTGCTAGGGACTAAAGAACATCCCCCAAGAAACTATGAGCTCTTAGTGTGATAACTTTATTGTCAAACAGAATTTTTATATTATGTATTCATGTCAGCTATCTAAAATATAATATTTAGATAATTAAGAATTCTACAAATATAAATGTATTTTTAATTTACTGACAGTGCAGTATAAAAGAGCCATCTGAGACTCACCATAGATCAGCCTGTCTAAGATTTCAAAGAATTTCCTATCACAAATGGTGCTATATCAGAATGTAATAGACGGCTTGGGCCATTCCAGGCCACTGTATTACACCCGTTCAAAGTAAGAAATCAAGAATCGCTAAATCATTTGAATAAATAGCTACTTAAAACCCCTTCACATCAAGACAATTCCAACTCAGAGCGACCCTACAGGACAGAGTAGAACTGCCCCATAGAGTTTTCAAGGAGCAGCTGGTGGATTTGAACTGCCCACCTTTTGATTAGCAGCCATAGCACTTAACCACTACGCCACCCGGGTTTCCTGGATAGCTCCTTAGGATTTCTTTAACAGTACATAGACATCTATGGCACTATAGAACACGATGCAGCAAGGAAGCAGGAAAGAACATGCAGAAAATCACAATACTAGAGACAAATACCCTGAATGAAGATTAAATAAATAAAGATAGGGGGAGAAATTTCAATCAGTGTGAGAAGTGTTTTTGTATTGCCTGTGTTTGCAGACAGCCTTCACATATCATTGCCTCTTCAGCATTCTCTTTCAGGATTATGTCCTTGGAGATGAACTTATCCCTTAGGTGTAAGTTCCAACAATTCTCCTATGCACTGACATAGTGAGAATCCGCAGTCTTTTTTATGTGGTGGATATTATAAATAATAGTAATTTCCTGCTTGTACTTTTTTCCCCCAAATTCCACCTTAGGAAGAATCTCTGTAGCTGTTCATTATAACTGGGACAAATATCTCATTAAAACCTGGACCTTTTTTTAGACACTAACCTTGCTATGTGACAGTTTATCTCCTTCTTTGCCCTATTTGACTTTAAATACTAATTTACACCATCTTGTTTTCCATCCCAAGAATCTTTCAAGTGTCCCAGTCTTGTTTGAGTGGAATAACCCCATTGCTTCCAATGAGCTATGTGTGAAACAGTGTAGCCTATTATAAACTAATTTCCTTTATAACTTAAAAAAATTTTTTTTTTCCTAACAGCAAATGATCAAAACTGTAATCAGTCCCAAGAGAAGTCTAATGAAGATATGATGCTGTAAGTCCAAATGAAATGTTAACATCAGGGTCATTGTATGCTGCTGTATTCAATATTTACAAAGAAAAAACAACTGAAAGTTGTCTGATCATTGACATTACATAGAAGTGATTAAAGCAGATATTTCCTCTTCTTCCATTATGTATATAAAATACAATTATTCTATAAGTTTTCTTCCATTCGAAAGGTTTGTAAGTTCATAGCTTTGGATTGTATTTGACAAAATGGTCATTGATAGGAAATTTGTGGGGGTTTGCATTTTTATATCGGTTTTGCCCCCAGAACTAAAGATACATGCCCTAGAGGATAAATGACAAGTTGTTTCTCTCTTCTTTTTAAATTATTTTCCTTCCAAGCTTTATAGAATATGCCATTACTATAAACTTTTAAAACCAGAAAGATTTGTGCAACAAATAAATATAATAAAATTTTATTCAGACTAACTTTGGAGACTAATTATATATAGAGGCCCTGGTGGCACAGTGGTTAAGAGCTCAGGCTGCTAATCAAAAGGTCAGCAGTTGGAGTCCATGGGCCTCTCCTTAGAAACGCTATAGGGCAGTTCTACTCTGTCCTACTGGGTCGCTACGAGTCGGAATCTGTATAATGTATATATAACATATATGTATATAAGAAACCCTGGTGGTGTAGTGGTTAAGTGTTACTAAGGCTGCTAACCAAAGGGTCGGCAGTTCAAATCCACCAGGTCCTCCTTGAAAACTCTATGGGGCAGTCCTACTGTGTCCTGTAGGGTAGCTATGAGTCAGAATCGGCTCGATGGCACCGGGTTATTGGTTTTTATATGTATATAACTTGATATAGTAAAATTTGATTTAAACTAAAAAATGTCAAGTGTGAATAATAGGTAGATTATAAGGACATTCTGTTTTTGTAATTTTATATATTAAACAATATGCTTTACTCATGATGTGCTGAGTTTCTTACTCAGATAGGTGTTACTTTAGTGCATACATTCACTGGATTTCAGTAGTGTCTCACTAAAACTCCCGGAGTCTACCGTAAACCTAAGTCATCCCTCATTCTGTTCTCTTGCAAGTGAGGCCTTCATGTTGCACAAACCCGAGGACACCCATCACACTGTAGTGACACCTCCTGGCCCATAATCCTTCGCCTGCACCATCCAATCCATTAGCCACAACTACATGTGACTGTTCAAATTTAAATTAAACTAAATGAAAAATTCACTTTCTCATTCCAGCCACATTTCAAGTTTTCAATGGCCACATGTGACTAGTGGCTACTATACTAGACGGCACAGATGTATAGCAGTTCTGTCATCACAGAAAGTCCTCCTGGACAGCACTGTCCTGGACTGCAGTGTGAACGGTGGCCCCTCGAGTTGTGCTTTACTACAGCCCCAACTTTCTTTGAGGGAAAATTCTTTATTTTAACAACTTTTATGTAAAATGTCTTTATATGTGATCTCTTGAAAACTCCTGATTAGGATCCAGGGTATTGCCTTCCACTGAATTCTAGACTTATAGTATTAAAGCACAGCTCTGATACTCAATTATGAAGCATGAGTTTCTTACCAAAAAAGGGTTTGGAATTTTAAAAATAGGGGCACCCATTTGAAAAGGATTCAAAAAGACAATAAAAGGGAGAATAAGATGGAAATAAAAAGATAGGTCTCTGTGCAGTTATTTAAAGTCCACTTAATTTTTAAAGAAATGTTCTTAACATTTATGATGCAGTATTTGTTATGCTATTGTTTTTAAAACAGTGTTTTGTTTGGGTGATATTTGAGATAACCACCAAACCAACCAAAACCATTGTCATCAAGTCGATTCCAACTCATAGTGACCCTGTAGGACAGAGTGGAACTGTCCCATAGGGTTTCCAAGGAGAGGCTGATGGATTCACACTGCCGATCTTCTGGTTAGCAGCCTGAGCTCGTAACTACTGCACCGTCAGGGCTCCACATGAGATACATGATGAAAAAATGTTCCGTTGTCAAGTGGTTTGGGAAATGCTGTAGACAGGAGTCTCTCTTGGGTACACACAATATACATAAGCCTATTAAAGGCTCCACTTAGTTAACTTGGTTTAATACAAGTTTTTCAAATATATTTGACTATGAAACCTCATTTTTCTTCCCCAATACCTATTAACATTCTGTGGAACTTATGTTTTAATGAGCACATTTTTAGGAAACAATGCTTTATATAATTTTTTTACTTAGCGTAAGGTAATACCTCTTTTATTTATAATTATCAGGAACTGCAGAATTTTATTCTACCAAAATTATTTTCCAACTAAAATGACTCATAGCTTTATTCAATTTTAATGTTTAATGTTAAGTCCATGCCTTTGTCTTATTAATCAGAATATTCTGAAAATAAGTTGATCTTTGCTTGTTGACTCCAGATTGTAATGACTAAATAGTCCCCAGATTACTACTAGTATGATGCCTCCTCTTTTGCTGTCAAGAGTTAATTCATTAATTCTGTATTAACTTCTAAGCATCTTCTTCCCTCCTTTTTGCTGCTCTGATATGTCTAATATAACCTAAGCAAAAATGAAGGGAAAAACTAGATGACCAAGTCTATGTTAGATTAGGTTCAACTGCATTTAACATAAAGTTAATCATAATAGTGGCTTGAACAAAAACCCATTGCCATGTAGTCGGTTCTGACTCATAGTAACCCTATAGAACAGAGGAAAACTTCCCCATAGGGTTTCCGAGGAGCAGCTGAAGAGAGAAACTTATTTCTCTCACACATAAATATCTGAACATAGGCAGTCTAAAGATGAAACATGGCTCATTAATTATTAGGGACCCAGAATCCTTTCTGTTGTTCTGCTCCACCATCTTTGCACAGGCTTCCATCATCAACATCACTCCCTGGTCCAAAGTGGCTGCTGGAGTTCCAGCCATTACTATGTGGAAGGAGGAAGAAAAGAAAGCCCCTATTCAAAAAAAAAAAAGAAGAAGTAATCCTAGCCGAGTCAGTTCTTTTAATGAACTTTGCCAGATGTTCCACAGAACAATTCCACTTACACCTAAAAATGGCCTGATATTAGGCATATACCCACATCCGTTTTAGCTGGGCATATTGCTGCTCCAAATAAAATGGGAGTTCTATTTCTAAAGAAGATGAAAAGGCCAAATGTTAGTTGACAGATAACAATTAGCGATTTCTGCTGCATGAAGTTGTAGCCTAACATGATTTCCTAATTGTTTTTAGTGTATCTGAGGGATGTTAACAGGTAATACATTAAAAGGGGGGAGGGGTATGCTCATGGTCAAGTGGCTGAGACCATTTGTTAAACCGTTTCTTTGTGGTATCCTTTTTGGTTTTTTTTCATATGTTCACGTGTATCGTCAGTCTTAAAAAGGGGAGGGGGTTAGGTATGCAGTGTTTCCCAAACCTATTTGACCACTCTTTTTCTTCAGAAATCTTGCCAGGTGATTCAGATCACAGATTTAAGATTCAAATCATGGGCTTTTAAACTTTCAAGCTATAGAGACTGTTGGGTATCTACCTTGTATAAGTACAGTTTCTTCATCTGTAAAATATTAGTTAAATACTTCCCACATACAGTGGTTCTGGAGGTTAATACTCAGATATGTAAAGGATCTGGCATAACGTTTCCCACACTCTAAGTGCTCAATAATAGAGAGCAGTGGTCATTCAGTGGTAGAATTCTAGCCTTCCTTGTGGGAAACCTGGGTTCAATTCCCAACCAAGGCACCTTAATCACAGCCACAACTTGTCTGTCAGTGGAGGCCAGAGTGTTGTTGTGATGCTAAACAGGTGTCAGCAGAGCTTCTAGACAAAAGCAAACTAGGAAAAAAGGCTGGAGATCTACTTCTAAGAATCAACCAGTGAAAACACTATGGATCGCAAGTGTTACAAATTGAAAATTGGCTAGTCCATTTTTCCCAGTATTGTGTGGTTGTCCACCATTTTGTCATCCGATGTGATTTTCCTATGTGTCGTAAATTCTGTCTCTATGATCTTAATAAGGTGGGATTAGTGGCAGTTATTTTAATTAGGCAGGACTCAGTCTATAAGATTAGGTTGTATCTTAAATCAATCTTTTTTGAGATATTAAAGAGAGAAGCAAGCAGAGACACATGGGGACCTTATACCACCAAGAAAGCGGTGCTAGGAGCAGAGCATGTCTATAGACCCAGGGTCCCTGTACTGAGAAGCTCCTAGACCAGGGGAAGATTGATGACAAGGACTTTCCCACAGAGCCTACCGAGAGAAAAAGCGTTCCTCTGGACCTGGCACCCTGAATTTGGACTTCCAGCCTCCTAGACTGTGAAAGAATAAATTTCTGTTTATTAAAACTGGCCACTTGTGGTACTTCTGTTATAGCAGCACTAGATGACTAAGACAGCAAGGATAGCCCTGAGTCTAATTGGAGGGCAGCTAGCAACAATAACAACAGCAAGTGCTCAATAAAGGGAGCCATTAAACCAGCCTTAATTTGCATGCAGTTTTTAATCAGAAGGCTTAGACTCGAGGGTAGCTTCATTCTCTGATGCGAAATAAATTGCCTGAGTTTTGGGACTACTAGAGTTTTTTCTAGGTCCTAGGTAGTGAGTTTCTTGGAAGTCTGATTACTGAATGCATGAGGTTTTAATTGGTATGGCTCTTCGATATGGCATAAATTGGATGTATTGTTTTGTTTGTTTTTTTAAGGAATAGCCTTTTAAGAAAATAAATCAGTGCTATTACAAAAATTTCTAAATTACCTTTTCTGTTTAAATGATATTTTTATTATAGAAAATGGGAAAAGTAAAAATAAAGAATAAAATCAAATCACTGATACTCCCACTACTAAAGGATAATAAATACTAATTTTCATTTATATTTTTACAATCTTTTTACATGTGTAGGCGTATATATATTATTTTAATATAATTGAGATTATACTGTTCATATGCTCTCTTAACAGCTTTATCAAGGCATAATTTACTTATCATAAAAGTCACCAGTTTTGAGTGTCCAACTTGATGATATTTAGTAAATTTACCGAGTTGTGCAGCCATCACCACGATCCAGTTGTAGAACGTTTCTATCATCCTGTGAAGGTCTCTCCTTTACAGTCGGTCCTCGTTCCCATCCTCGGCCACAGGCGACTACTAATCTGCTTTCTGTCTCTAAAGATTTGCACTTTCCAAGCATTGCATATGCATGAAAACATACAATGTAGAAGGGTTTTACACCCGGCTTCATCTGCTTACCAGTTACCACTGTGGAGTTCATTCTGACTCACGCGACCTCAAGGGTGTCAGAGTAGAACTGTGCTCTACTGGGTTTTCATGACTGATTTTTCAGAAGTAGATCACCAGGCCTACCTTCGGAGGAGCTTCTGGGTGGGTTCAAACGGACAACCTTTCAGTTAGGAGTCAAGCACTGAACGGTTTGCACCACCCGAACACTCCTCTTTCACTTTGCATAACGTACTTGACATTCACATGCATTGTAACATGTGTCAGTAGTTTGTTCATTTTTATCGCTGAGTAGCAGTTCATTCCATTTGCCCATGAAAGCAGCGGTCAAGAAATCAAACAACATATTGCGTTGGGCGAATGTGCTGTAAAAGACCTCTTTAAAGTGTTGAAAAGTAAAGATGTCACTTTGAGGACTAAGGTACTCCTGACCCAATCCATGATATTTCAGTCGCCTCATAGCATGTGAAAACTGGACAGTGAATAAGGAAGACCAAAGAAGAATTGACGTATTTGAACTATGGTGTTGGCAAAGAATGTTGAATATACCGTGGACTGCCAGTAGAACAAACAAGTCAGTCTTGGAAGTGAGGAAGGCCAGACTTCGTCTCACGTACTTTGGATATGTTATCAGGAAGGACCGGTCCCTGCAGAAGGGCATCATGCTTGGCGAAGTAGAGGGTCAGCAAAACAGAGGAAGACCCTCAACGAGATGGATTGACACAGTGGCTCCAACAATGAGCTCAAAAATACCAATGATTGGGAGGTTGGCACAGGACCAGGCAGTGTTTCATTCTGTTGTACTTAGGGTCACTATAAGTTAGAGCCAAGTCAACGGCACCTAGCAACAAGTAACCATTGCAAGGATATATTACATTTTGTTTATCTGTTTACCAGTGGATGGACATTTGGTCGGTTTCTGTTTTTGAATAATTCCTCTATGAATATTGATGTACAAGTCTTTGTGTGGAATATTTTTTCATTTCTCTTGAGTAGATACCTAGGAGTGGAATTGGTGGGTCATATGGTAGGTTTATGTTTATCTGTTTAAGAAAGTACCTAACTGTTTTCTAAATGGTTACACCATTTTACTTACCCCCCAGCAATGTATGAGGGTTCCAGTTTCTCCACAACCGTGCCATTCTAGTGGGTGTGTCTCAGACACCATGAGACAGAGTCGACTTGATGGCAACGGGTTAGTTGATATGACGTGCTCTCATACTGTGGTTTTAATTTGTATTTCCCTGGTAACTAATAATGACAAGCATTTTTTCATACACCTTTTAGCCATTTATATATTTTCTTTGGTAAAATGTCTATTCAAATATTTTGCCTATTTATAGTTGTTCTTTTTGTCTTCTTACTATAGAGTTGTAAGAGTTTTTACAAATTCTAGATGCAAGTCCTTTATCAGATACATGACTGGCAAATATTTTCTTCTAGTCTTTTCATTTTCTTAATGGTTTCTTTTGAAGCACAAAAGTTTTAATTTTTTAAATTATTTTTTATTGTGTTTTCAGTGAAGGTTTACACAGCAGTTTAGGTTCCCATTCAACAATTTCTATGTAAATTGTTCAGTGACATTGGTTACATTCTTCACGATACGTAAACGTTCTCATTATTTCCATTCTGGTTGTTCTGTTTCCATTAATCTAGTTTCTCTGCCCCCTTACGTTCTCATCTTTGTTTTAAAGTCATTATGGACCATTCGGTCTCATACTGGTGATTTTTTAAAGGAGCACAATACTTATAGATGATATTCATGATTTTGTGAGCCAGTGTGTTATTTAGCAAGTTTTGAGTTTTGAATTCTGGTTTATCCAGTTTTATGCATCCTGATTTTGAATTTAAGAATTCTTTGTTTAATCCAAGGCCATAAAAACTTTCTCCTATGTTTTTTTCTGGAAATTTCAAAGTTTTAACTCTTACAGTTAGGTCTGTGATCCATTTTGAGTTAATTTCTATGAATGGTGTCAGGTAACAGTTTAAATTCATCTTTTTTACACATGGATATTCAGTTGTCCCAGCACCACTTGTTATAAAAACTATCTTTTCTCTATTGAACTGAAAATCAATTTTCCATAAGTGTAAAGGTTTATTTCTGGATTCTCAATACTGTTCCATTTATTTGTCTATTCTTATTCTAGCACTACTCTGTCTTAATTACTGTAGCTGTATAGTAAAAAATAAAGTAAAATCAGGAAATATAATAAGACTTCCAACTTTGTTCTTATTTTTAAAAATTGTTTTGGTTATTCTGAGTTCTTTACATTTCCTTATAAATTTTAGGATCATCTTGACAATTTCTGGGAAAAAAAGCCTGCTGGAATTTTGTCAGGGGTTGCAATAAATCTGTAGACCGGTATATTAAGTCTCCCAATTCATGAACATGGATTGTCTCTTAGTTTATTTAGAACTTCTTTAACTTCTCTCAAAAATGTTTTGTAGTTTTCAGTGTATAAGTTTTGCATTTCATCTGTTCCTTTGATTTTGTAACTCATTTTCCTCTTACAATATTGTGTCCTTCCAATGCACTAGAAAATTATCAAAACAGCATGATTTTTAATGACCCTGTAGTGTTCTGTCATGTCCTTGAACAGTCCCTCTTATTAGAAAACACTGATTTTCCCTGGTACCACATTCTCCTGGCTTTCCAACTCTCTCACTGAGTATTGGCTATTCTCACCTCTTCTGCAGGCTCTTCCTCCTCAACCCAAACTCTATACATTTGGAGAGTCCCTGAGATCAGTCCTTGGTCTTCATTTCTTTCTTACCTACAGTGCATACTACATTCTCTCTCTCTCTCTCTCACTCTTTCTCATTTTTGCCAGCCTATGGGTCATTTTTGGTTTAAGTAAGTAGCCATTTCCCCCTCTCTCTAACTCTTGCTAACTACTAATCTACTTTCTTTTTAGTCTCTGTTTTAATTGTCAAGTATAAACTGATGACTTTCACATTTGCATCTTCAGCCTAGATCCCTCTCCAGTGCTTCAGACTCTCATTTTCAACTTCTACCTTGATGTCCACTTAGGTGTTTAATAGGCATTTCAGACTTAACATGTCTTAAACAGAACTCATGGCATCCCCTGTGAATTTGTTCCTCTCCCATATCCACAAATGGGACCCCATTCAGCCAGCTTTTCAAGTCAAAACCTAAAATTATTCTTGATTTCTTTCCTTTTATTTCTCATGTCTAGTTCACTGACAATTCCTATTCATTCTGCTTCCAACATATATCTAGAATCTGTCCACTTCTTTGCAAGTCAGCTGCCACCACCCTCATCCAAGTCCCCATTCTTCTCACCTTCACCTCTTAACTAAATGTCCTGCTTCCATTATTGTCCCCTGCATCCATTCTCCAGAGAGGAGCCAAAGTGATCTTTTCAAAAAGTTAACGGATAAAGTCACCCCATGCTTAAATCCTCCAGTAGTCTTCTGTTTCTCTTGGAATACAATCTGAACAATGCACCATGGCCAAATACCCTATGACATGACAAATTCTTCAGCCTCATTACTTCATATGACTTTGGACTTATTTTATTCTTGGAGCATGCTAAACTTTTCCCCCTCCTCAGACCATTATGTTTACTCTTCTCTCTCTCTAGAATTCTCTTTTTCTTGCTCTTTTTATGGTTGGCTCCTTTTCATCTTTTGGATACCAGATAAAATCTTACTTCCACAAAGAAACTTTCCTTAACCACTCTACTTATCTGCACTAGCTCTCCCAACCCACGTTTCCCATCAATTATTCCATGACTTATCCTTCATAGAGCAATACAAATTTTTTTTATTTGTGTATGGCCTGTTTCCTTCCACCAGAATGTAAAGTCTTCAAGGATGGAGACGTATGATCTTGTTCATGACTGTATCCTTAGCACCTCACACCTAGTGAGCACTCAGTAAATGGTTATCAAATGAATACATATCTTATATGGTCTCTGCTTAGATATTTAGGTGGTTTTCAGCTTTATTATTAATGCTACAGTGACCATTTATATAGCTTAATCCTTGTACGTATTTCCTTAGGTTAACTTTTAAGTTGAATCTTTAATTAAGTGGTATGTATATATGTAAAGCTTTTTATCAAATGCTTTTGACAACTATCATTTTTTTTACGCTCTTGTTCCGTGTGCAGATGTCTTAATTACATCCATCTCCATTGCAACTTTTTCAAGTTAAATTATTAAAAACATTGAAGGAAAATATGAATAACAAATCAGTTTTGAACTACTGATTTCCACTAATAGTGTGAGGGTGATACTCTAGAGAGCAGGGAAAATGAGATTATTACAGTCTTTCTTGTGGCTGTTTATTTGAGTTTTTTATACTTCCTAGCGTCAATGCTTCCAATCAAATAGTGTATTAGATTTCTTTTTTATTAACAAGGGAAAAAAGTTGTGCATCAGTCACTCTAACATTTACAATAATCTTTTTTCAGGTTGACACTGTATTATATTGGAGTAGGGCTGACAGCCTTGGTTTTTGGCTACATGCAGATTTCTTTTTGGGTTATAACTGCAGCACGGCAGACCAAGAGAATTCAAGAACAGTTTTTTCGTTCGATTTTGGCACAGGACATCAGCTGGTTTGATAGCTGTGACATCGGTGAACTCAACACTCGCATGACTGAGTAAGAGGATAGATGTGTAGCACATCCATTTTGTTTATATATATGACGGATACACGGCTTATTAATTTTATTTGCTTCTTTCAGGGACATCAACAAAATCAGTGATGGTATTGGAGACAAGTTTGCCCTGCTGTTTCAAAACATGTCTACCTTTTCTATTGGCCTAATGGTTGGTTTGGTGAAAGGCTGGAAGCTGACCCTGGTGACTCTGTCCACAGCTCCACTTATCATGGCTTCGGCAGCAGTGTGTTCTCGGGTGGGCAAATGGCTAATGCAGTGTTGACTGAAAGCAGGAGAGTGAACTGGATGTCTTGCTGAGTTCATCAGATAAGAATTTCTATTCATTTTTCATGTCCCAGAATACAAAGGAATTATATACCACGAAACGCTTTTGATTTTGTTCATCATTAATCACCTCTGTATCTTCATATTATTTGACTAAAATATGGTTTGTTTTAATATCTTACTAACATTTAAGAAAAAGAAAGAACTTCCTCTTCATTTAGCAGCCTAATGAAGCTGCAAATAATAGCCTGGGTAAAGTACTATGCCATTATACATTGGATGATTAGTTGTTACTACTGAGAGCCTCTCGTGTTCCAGAATTTCCAGATAGGTTCTGTAGTCGAACAATTCCTTAACGGTAGGATTGGGTATTTAGACAACAAATCTTTATTCACTCTGACTTCTAATGTTGAACTTAAAACCTTTGTCAAAATCTCGACTGCTATCTTTTTTGAAATGAGGGCCCCTCAGGAAGATTACCCATAGTTAGCATGTCACTAAGATCAGAGCCTTAACTGCCCAGGGAAGAGAGGTAGGAAAGGAATTTAACAGGAACAAGAGTGGGGAATCTAAATTCTGCTATCGTAAAAACTAATCGTGAAGAGAAACGAAACCAAGGAAAGGTCAACGTTACTCAGATGACTAGAGATACCAGGTAGATGGTTTCTAGCTTCTTTCAATTCAATTTAATTAGGCAAACATGTATTAAATACCCATTGAGTTCAAGGCATTGTGCTAGGTGCTGCTTCCCTTCCAGTTATATATTATAGGAATAATTATCTCTATTAAATACATTCAGAAAACTGTATTTCTGAGCTCATGCCACCTTCTGATTTCAACAGCTATCTGAGCATGCCTTGCATAAAATTAGCTCCTATTAATGGAATGTTTTTGGAAAGTGGATAGATTTGCTATACAATATTGGCAATAGTTACAGATTCGACTCGCGGCTATGAAGGCAATGTCCCTGCTGTTCCATTTCTCTGAACTCTTGTGCTAATTACTAAACTTGAAAGGATTAGTAAGTGTGACATAGAAAACCAAACCAAATGCATTGCCATCCACTGGAATTCCGACTCCTAGCTACCTTATAGGACAGAGTAGAACTGCCCTATAGGGTTTCCAAGACTGTAAATCTTTATAGAAGCAGACTGCCACATTTTCTTCCACGGAGCAGCTAGTGGGTTTGAACTGATGACTATTTGATTAGCTGCAGAGCGCTTTAACCACTGTGCCACCAGGACTTCTTAGTGTGACATATAGTGGAGGAAATAATTAAAACTCATATATATTTTCCTTCTACAGATACAGCTTCTCTGTTTTGTTCTCTTTATTAAAAAAAATAAAAAGCTCTTTTAGAAGATGGGTATCTTTATTGGTTACAGTGTGAAAGGTTTGATTTGGAAAAGGATATCATGGACACAGTTCAATTTAGGTGCCTGGTTGGAAATTAGTGAGCCTGGTTTATCTTGACTTGACCTGTTACTATGTAAAAAGCCAGGCTTCCATAGGGTATGGCTCACGAGACTGTGGCAGGGAGGGGAACATGATCCTGCATATATGGGGAGGAGGGGTGTTTACCCCTGAAGCTATTTTTGCAGAAAGTCATCTGCCCAGTAAATGCTTCATCTTCCAACACCAAGAGGTGAGATTTCTCAGAAAGAGGGGAGAATATTGCTCTCCTTGATTATAGGTTGTCGTCAGGTTTACCAAATCTCTCAAGATTGGAAACTGAAAAGCCTGGCTTTTTACATAGTAGTAGATCAATCTACGCCATTGCCATCCAGTCCATTCTGGCTCACAATGACCCCACAGGGTTTCCAAGGCTGTAAATCTCTACAGAAGCAGACTGCCACATCTTTCTTCCACAGAGCTGCTGGTGGTTTTGAACCACCAACCTTTCGGTTAGCAGTCGATTGCTTTAACCACTGTACCACCAGGGCTCCTTAGTAAAAAATGAAGGCAAGTCAAATCAGGCTCACTGATTTCCAGCGGGCACCTAAGATGAACTGTGTCCATAATATTCTTCTCGAAATCAAATCTTTTGCACTGTAACCAGTAAGATATCCATCTTCTAAAGGACGTTTTTTTAAAAAATAAATAAGTAAGTAAAGAGAACAAAACAGAGAAACTCTACCTGTAGAAGGAAATATATATATATATATATAATTTTGAAAAATATATATAAATATATTTAGATTCTTGGTTGGATTAGGCTGAGCTCTTTCATTGCCTACGAGACTTAAAACACATCAATTAATAATTTTGGCCACTAGTTTCCTCATTTGCAAACTGACAAAGTTGGGACTAAATGATATCTAAGTACCTTTCCAATAATAAAACTATGTTATTCCAGATCCTATCAGAATTAAATGCTCTGTGCATTTGTACTACCTTAGAGCCATTCTTTGGTTAACTGTGGTTGTGGTTTATTACAGATGGTCATCTCATTGACCAGCAAGGAATTAAGTGCCTATTCCAAAGCTGGGGCTATAGCAGAAGAAGTTTTGTCATCAATCCGAACAGTCATAGCCTTTGGAGGCCAAGAGAAAGAAATTCAAAGGTCTTCCTATGAATTCAAAGGTCTAACTATGACAACATATGCTTGGTTTTGTTTTCTCTTAGGGCTATTACACCATACATTTTGTTTTGTCTTTTTAAGGTATACACAGAATTTACAAGATGCAAAGGATGTTGGTATAAAAAAGGCCATAGCTTCAAAACTGTCTCTTGGTGCTGTGTACTTCTTTATGAATGGAACCTATGGACTTGCTTTTTGGTATGGAACGTCCTTGATTCTTAGTGGAGAACCTGGTTACACCATTGGAACTGTTCTTGCTGTAAGTCTTGTTTGAGAACAAAAGTAACTGGGCTAGGTCATCTTTTCTTGCTAGTAGTTGTTGTCAGTTGCCATCGAGTCGATTCCAACTCATAGTGACCCCATGTGCGCAGAGTAGAACTGTGCTCCATAGGGTTTTCAAGGCTGTCACCTTTCAGAAGCAGATCACCAAACCTGTCTTCCTAGGTACTTCTGTGTGGGTTTGAACCACCAACCTTTCAGCAAGTAATAGAACACTTAGAGTTCAGTAAAAATTCCTCTTTGAATGAAAATGAATATTCAAAGAGGAATATTTTTAATAAATACTTTTAACAAATGCTTTCCTTTAAATTATAGTTATTAATTGACAGGATTTATTCATCCATCAAGTTTTAGCGACTTATTTGTGCAGGCATTCTGTGCTGTTAAAACCAAAAAAACCAGACCCACTGGCGTCGAGTCGATTTCGACTCATAATGACCCTGTAGGACAGAGTAGAACTGCCCCATAGAGTTTCCAAGGAGCGCTTGGTAGATTCAAACTGCTGACTTCTCGGTTAGCAGCCGTAGCACTTAACTACTATGCCACCAGGGTTTCCTTTGTGCTGTTAGAAGAATCATAATTGAATTTTCCACTGGGACATATATAGAGTTTTCTTAATAGAACAATTAAAAAGGCAGTCTCTAGTAAGACTTTGTCTTCTCATCTTTGCTGAGATAGGATGGTCCTCTACATTTCTACATTCACCTTGCTGAATGTCGCCCATCCAAAAAGGTTCTATAGACTGGACTCTCCTGCCATTTTTCTGTCCTTTCAACATACAGTAAATGTTAAGAAACTACATATAGATGTCTGTCCTACATCCCAATTCAGACTTCTAAGCTGCCAAAAACCAAATCCATTGCCATTGAGTTGAATTCTGACTCACAGAGACCCTATAGGATGGAGTAGAACTGCCCCATGGAATTTCCAAGGCTGTAAATCTTTACGGAAACAGACTGCCGCATCTTTCCTCTGCAGAGTGTCTGGTGGATTCAAACCACCCACCTTTTGGTTAGCAGTCGAGCGCTTAACCATTGCACCACCAGAACTCCTCCTTAAACTCCTAGGTATTCTGCATTAAAATATACCCATCAGGGTCATGCATGGCCAGTATTTCTCAGTCTGCAGATTTTCCTGCTCAGACCTGCTAGAAGGTAATAACCATAAAACTGTATCAACCAAAAGTCATTCCCCATTAGGAAACACCCAAAGATATTTGAGTTAACATGTGTCTCCTTTATGTACAGTAGCATCTTCCATTCTTTCCCATCTAGACTCTCTAATATCTCTCCGTGATCCTCCACCAAGTATACACTCCATTCTGTGGCCTCTCTTATTCTAAGTGTGGGAGGGTAAATTGTTGTTGTTTTTGCTCCTGTAGGTCTTCTTTAGTGTGATCCACAGTAGCTATTGCATTGGAGCAGCAGCCCCTCACCTTGAAACCTTTGCTATAGCCCGAGGAGCCGCCTTTAGTATTTTCCAGGTTATTGATAAGGTAGGACCTCTAATTGCTGTGGAGAATAACTACCATTACTAAGAAAAGGAACCAATACCTCCCCCACCTTGAGCAATTAAAAAAAAAAAAACCCCACTTCTGTAGGGTAGATTCTCATTCATAGCAACTCTATAGGACAGAGTAGAACTGCTCCATAGGATTTCCGAGGCTGTAATCTTTACAGAAGCAGACTGCCCCATCTTTCTTCTGTGGAGAGGCTGGTGGCTTCAAACCACTGACCTTTCAGTTAGCAGCTGAGTGTTTAACCACTGTACCACCAGAGCTCCAGGTGGGCAAAATCCATGGCCAAAAATCCGTAAGGTGGACAAAATCCATATTGGCCAATTGGCTATAGAAAAGAGACTGCTTTTTACTCTTTTCTGCACAAGGATTGTGTTTCGCTGCAAACTTCATGTCTAACTTCTAACACGGAAAAGACAAACGCTGTAAAAGAAATCCACCTTTAAATTATTTTAAAGATTTAGAGAGTGTCAGCTTAGTTCTTTGCAGACTTATAACGTTCTCTTTGTTCTTCCAAGAAACCCACTATAGATAACTTTTCAACAACTGGATATAAACCCGAATACATAGAAGGAACTGTGGAATTTAAAAATGTATCTTTCAGTTATCCATCAAGACCATCTATCAAGGTAGGATACGTAAAAGAATTGGACAGTTTTCTGATATTATCATCTACTGTCTAAGAGTCTTCTCTTATGAGATTATTGTTTAGGATCATTTTGACCAAAATTTTGGTTACTGCTTCCTCAAAAAGCTAGAATTAGAAATATCATATGATCCAGCAATCCCACTCATAGGTATATACACTAAAGAACAGTCGTAACACGAATAGACACATGCACGCCATGTTCATTGCAGCATTATTCACAATAGCAAAAAGGTAGAAGCAACCTAAATGCCCATCAACAGATGAATGGATTAACAAACTGTAGTACATACAACAGTGGAATACTATACTAAAGAGTAATGGTGAACCCACTAAACATCTCACAACATGGATGAATCTGGAGGGCATTATGCTGAGTGAAATAAGTCAATCGCAAAAAGACAAATATTTTATGAAACCATTTTTTATAAAGTAACAAAATGTTTACACACAGAAAAAAAAAAAAAAAGACTCTTTGATGTTTACCAAGGATAGGAAAGGGAAGGAGGGAAAATTATCGAAGAGATAGTATATGTTAGTTAATACTGGTGATGGAAAAGGCAATACACAATATGGGAAAAATCAGAACAACAGGACCAGGGCAACAGAGGAACTCAGGAATAAAGGACTATTTTGGTAACTATGGAAACCCTGGTGGCACAGTGGTTAAGAGCTATGGCTGCCAACCAAAAGGCTGGCAGTTCGAATCCACCAGGCACTCCTTGGAAACCCTATGGGGCAGGTCTATTCTATCCTGTAGGGTTGCTAAGAGTTGGAATTGACTCAATGGCAACGGGTTTGGTTTTGGTTTTGGTATGGTAACTACAGAGTCTTGTTGGCACGATGGTTAAGAGCCACGGCTGCCAACTAAAAGGTTGACAGTTCAAATCCACCAGCTGCTCTTTGGAAACCCTATGGGACAGTTCTACTCTGTCCTATAGGGTCACTCTGAGTCAGAACCTAATTGACAGCAACGGGTTTGTATTTTTGTGTGTGTGTGTGTGTAGTAACTCCTATAGCACAGACAACCCTGCAACAATAGAAACAACAAACAATAATCTATGAATTATATAGTTAGGTAGATATACCAAGAGGTGAGTGAAGGGGGTAAGGTAACACACCCACCGGCAGGTACAGGTGTAGAGATGGAAATTTCTACATACATGACTGTAGGTGCTTTTCATATATTAATGTAGACAACAGAGCACACAAGTGGCACAGTCAGGGAAACCTCTTAGGCATAACTAAACACCTCAGAAGGTGACGTTCCCAGGCTCAAAGGCACAGAACCATAGACTCGGGGACATCTATGTCAATTAGCACAACATAGTTCTTAAAAACAGTGTTCTACATCCTACATTGGGGGATGTACCATCTGGGGTCTTAAAAGCTTTTGAGCAACCATCTGAGATACAACTATCAGTCTCATCTAGTCCAGAGCAAAGGAGAGGGAAAAATACTAAAAATACTAAAGACCCAAGGATTAACGGACCTCATGAACCACAGCCTACAAGACCCTGAGACCAAAAGAACTAGATGATACCCAACTGCCACTACACCGACCGCTCTGACTGGGATTACAATAGAGGGTCCGGACAGAACAGGAGAAAAATATAGAACAAATGGTCAAATTCTCAAAAAAAGACCAGACTTACTGGTCTGACAGGTACTGGAGCAACTCCCAAGAGTATGGTCCAGAGATATTCTTCTGACTCAGACTCGAAGCCACTCCTGAAGTTCACCTTTCAGCCAAAGATTAGGCAGACCTATAAAACAAACAGTAACACATGTGAGGAACATGCTTCTTCAATCAATCAAGTATATGAGATCAAATGGGCAACAGCCGTCCAGGAACAAAGGCCAGAAGGCAGAAGGGGACAGGAAAACTGGATGAATGGGACATGATGAACCTGGGACGGAAAGGAAAAGGGGAAGAGTGCTGATAAAATGTGGGATTGCAGCCAATATCGTGAAACAATTTGTGTATAAATTTTGAATGAGAAACTAATTTGCTCTGTAAACTTTCACCTAAATCACAATAAATTGATAAACAAGATTTTGGTTATTTTGCTTAGAGACTAGATAGATCATATATTCAACTGAATAAAGCATTTTCAACTCTTGATTTCACTCTGGATTTGGGAGCACACCAAAATGTCTTGGATTGGTGGCGCCACCTACTGGTGGTCCTGGAGATTATCCGATTTAACATGTCACCCATGTACAACTGAATGAAACGTTGCAACGTCCTGAACCATATTCACAATTGTTGGTATGTTTGAGTCCATTGTTGTGGCCACTATGTGTTTCGAGTGCCTTCCAACCTAGGGGGCTCATCTTCCAGCGCTGTATCAGACAGTATTCTGTTGTGATCCATAGGGTTTTCATTGACTAATTTTTGAAAGTAGATCACCAGACCCTTCTTTCTAATCTGTCTTAGTCTGGAAGTCTGGATGCTCCGCTGAAACCATAGGTGACCCTGCTGGCATTTGAAATACCAGTGGCATAGCTTCCAGCATCCTAACAACACACAAGCTGGCACAGTAAGACAAACTGATAGACAGGGTGGTGGCCACTCAACATAGATACCTCATTTTAACCTCCTAGTTTCTATCCTGGGGGAATGATGCACGTGTTGTACCTTTTCCTTCTCCATTTCCTAGGGATTTTACTGCACCAATAGCTATGCCTCCTTACTTTCTCTCTCAGTCATATTTGCCATTGACTTCAAATGGATTCTGACTCATAACGACTCTACAGGACGGAGTAGAACTGCCCCACAGGGTTTTATAGGTTGTGATCTTTATGGCAGCAGGTTGCCACATCTTTCTACCACTGAGCGGCTGGTGGGTTCAGACAACCTTTTGGTTAGCAGCCAAGTGCTTAACCATGGTGCCACCAGGACTCCTTACTCTTCCATTACACACACATACACGCACACAGTCGCCGTCCAGTCAGCTCTGACTCATGGTGACTCCATGTGTGTCAGAGTAGAACTGTGCGCCATAGGATCTTCAGTGGCTGATTTTCAGAAGTAGATTGCCAGGCCTTTCTTCTGAGGCACATCTGGGTGGACTCGAACTTCCAACCTTTTGGTTAGCAGCCAACACTTTAACTATTTGCACTATACAGGAACTCCACACTCAGTTTATCCTCCTCCTTCTGTCATTCAGCCTTTGACAAATTCTTGTGAAAATGTGTCTCCTCTATTGTCTTCCTCTTTTCACTAATAAAGTTTACCAGAAAAAAAAAGCTGTTACTGTTGAAGATTGTGAAAGATAATTAAAAATAAAACACCTTTTTCATAGAAAAAGGAGACCATGATATTTTTAAGCAAAAGAGCAAAAAAAAAAAAAATTCTAACAGACCTTGTAGCCTTTGCATCCACAAAGTTATCTACCTACTTCCCTATTTTTCTCTGATTAAATCTTTGATTGAAATTCTCTTTAAAACTCTTTCAATGTTTTAATTTTTGTTACTTAATTGCCATTATTGGAATAATGTCTTCAACCCTTTTTGTTAACATAAAGAGAATACTCCAAACTGTATTTTGCAAATACATTTGAGTAGGCTTGCAGGAGATGTAATCACCAATCCTACTGCTATGTTGTATGGTAAAGTACTTTGAGTTTTTAAGCAACCATTATTTTAAATAAGTTTTCTAAACATAATCCTTTTTGCTAAGTGGGAGAATGAATAATGAAAGAAAGGAAAAAAGTCCTCCCACTTTAAATAAATAAAACACAGATTCTTCCAAGAAATGAACAGAGACCAATCCTAGGGTAAAAGTGCAGGTATGAGAGGAAGGGCTCCCACTGATGGCCCCCATTTTCTCACCTCCTTTAGAGAACCTTCCTCTGCTTGGCCTTTTGAAGATTTTGTGTTTGGTGTATTTAAAGGGTCCGTTTCTTTACAAGTGGTGGGATCAAGGAGAAATTCCAGTGTTGTTTGGTTTAATATGTACAGATGCCAGCCAGGACAGGTGAGGGTTTCTCAACAGGACCGCTGCTGGCATTTTGAGAGCGCAGTTCTTTATAAGGGTTCTCTTACGTTGTGGATCCTGGGACATAAATACCGGTAGCAAACCCCAGTCTCCAAGAACATTTTTAAAATGCGCTCCCCACCCCCACCCCCCGACCTGTATTCAAATGCCCCCATGAGATCCACCACTAGAGAGAGGGTTTCTAATTGTGCAGCCTCATCCAAGGGGGTCACTTAAGAGTCTTGCCAGTTGTTTTACTTTGTAAGGTACTTTGTAGTAATGTTGGAGCTTCTAAGGAGGATCTTCCTTAAATTGCTTACAACAATATCTGGCAAAGTTTACTTCAGTTATTGAAAATTAGGAGATAAAACTTTTACTGACTGGTAGTCAAGAAAATTATATAATATTATTTTAGTTGAGATTGTGAACAGTTTGCCATGGCTAGTTAATATATTGTCCTCTTAGCTTATATCTCCTCTTATACATATAGGTCTCCCCCCCTCTGTATGTAAAGAGATGTAAAGATAGATGGTGAGAGATTGTTTTACCATAATTTCACCAAAATTGTTATGGAAATTAATAATTAATGGATGTGGTGACAGTATGACTTAAAATATATACATGTACATTAAACAAACACGTAACAACATCTAAATTTATTTTCTAGTGCCTCAGAATAATTTGTTTTGGTTTAAAATTATACACTAAATTTCTGGAAATACATACCATATTTTTATGCCAATGATGCGTACCTTCTTATGTTTGGCAGCAGCTCCCTTCCCCTCCCCCCGCCCCAGGTATTTTCATCAGCACTGCTATGCCAAATTTCTTTTTACATGTTCCTGTAAAAATAACATTAACATAGTATGCTTATGAAAATGCCTTGTTGAGAGAGGGAGTTGTTGGCAAACAAATGTAGAAGGCATGTGTTATTTGCCTAAGAATATGGTAGATCATATTCTAACTTATCCTAGTTTTATGAAGCTTGTTCTTTTTTTTCCCCCAAACACACTGATAGATTCTGAAGGGCCTGAATCTCAAAATTAACTCTGGAGAAACAGTGGCCCTGGTTGGCAGCAGTGGCAGTGGGAAGAGTACAGCAGTCCAGCTTCTGCAGAGGTTATATGATCCCAACGATGGCTTTGTAAGTACAGCCAGCAAAACCGTGCACACCCCTCAGGGTGAAGGGATTTAGAAATACCACATATTACGTAGAGTTTACGTCTATGTCAACTTTTAATTTTTAGCGGAGAGTCTGAGAGAAAGACCATATCTTTTCTTTTTCCTGTCTATACATTCTTTCAATAAATATTTATTGAGTGCCTACATCGACTCCACGGCACTGGGTTGGGACAATGTGCCAAGCGCTGTTCTAGGTGCTTGGGAATACACTAGAACAAAACAGATAAAAATATCTGCCTTCACGTAGTTTGCATCCTAATAAGTAAAGATAGACAATAAGTAAAATAAGTAAATTTTATGCTGTTGTGTGTTATCAAGTGAATCCTGACTCACAGCAACCGTGTAGGACAGAGGAGAACTGCCCCATAGGGCTTCCAAGGCTGTAATCTTAACGGAAGTAGACAGCCACACCTTTCTCTCAATGGAGCGGCTGGTGGGTTTGAACAGCGGACCTTTCAGTAATCAGCCGAGTGCTTTAATCACTGAGCCACTCGGGCTCCTTAGTAAATTACTGTATTTACTGTAAATAATGCACACCTTCAGTGTTTGTTTGCGGACCACGCCCTCCCTCCCCCCCCTTCACAAGTGCTGCCACGCAGATCCTGTTCCACACGTCGCTATAAAAAAATTAACATAGGCACTTATGAAAATACCTGGGCGGGGTAGGGGAGGAGAGGCTGGCACACAAATGCAGAAGATTTGCTTTATTTGCATAAAAATATGGTATATAGTATGTTTTTTTAAAAAAAAAAGTTTCCAAGTCAGCTCCAGCTCATGATGACCCCATGTGTGTCAGAGTAAAACTGTGCTCCACAGGGTTTTCAGTGGCTGATTTTTCAGAAGTAGTTAGCCACGCCTTTCTTCCAAGGTGCCTCTGGATGGGCTTGAATCTCCAACATTTTGGTTGGCAGCCAAGCTTTTTAACTATTTGCACCCCCCAGGGACACCATTACAGTTCATAGTTGTTGTGTACCATCAAGTCAGGTCAGCCTCATAGCAACCTTATGTGACAGATTAGAACAGCCTCATGTGGTTTCCTAGGCTGTAATCCATACAGGAATAGATTGCCAGATATTTTTTCTCCCACAAAGCTGCTGAGTGGGTTCGAACCACCAACCTTTTGGTTAACAGCTAAGTGCTTAACTATTTCATCACCAAGCCTTCTATAGTATGTTGCCAAAAACAAAACAAAACCCATTGCTGTTGAGTCAATTCCCATTCATAGCAACCCTATAGGACAAAGTAGAACTGCCCCCATAGGATTTCCAAGGCTATGAATCTTTATGGCAGCAGACTGCCACGTCTTTCTCCCATGGAGCGGCTGCTGGGTTTGAACCTCCGGGGTTTAGGTTAGCAGCCAGACACTAACCACTGTGCCACCATGGCTCCCTTATAGTATGTTAAAAAACAAAAACCAAACCCATTGTCATTGAGTCCATTCTGACTCATAACAACCCACAGGACAGAGAACTGCCCCCTGTAGTATGTTAGAAAATAATGCTGTGAAAAAAAAAAAAATAGTTATTTGTAATACCTAGAAGTTATTTTAGAGTTTCTCAAATGTTGAAGAATGATGTCTGTAGATAATATGCTCACTGTTTCTTTTTTCTCATACTGCATAATGTTGCCCTTTACTTTCTCACTCTTGTGTATGGCATAGGGAATGAGACTGTGATATTCCCAGAAGCATAATTTCTGTCCAAACTTTCAACTTTACTTATAAAAGAAAATCTACTCTTCCGTAGCCTGGTTTCACTTAAATTTTACTTCTTAGTGTTAATTTGGAGTATCCTAGACCCATGTGTCTTTGCCGATGCTGAATAAGTAAACGAATAAGCATTCTATGTATAAAATGGTTATGTAAAATACCCATACTCAGACAGAATACCAGAGTTGGTAAGAAATACAAACAGTATGAGTTCTAATTGTCAAATCCTGGTTTCTGTAGCTGAAATATGTTGGAGTAGTGTCACCTCGAAGGAGAAGGCAGCATTCACATACTATTATTTATAACAATGAATACAAGGCACTTTTGTTTTTCACGTGGGAGGAGGGTGTTGAAGAGAAGTCAAAAGAGATATTCCCTAGAACAAAATGTAGAGGTCACATCAGTCTTAAAATAACAAAACTAAAGCTTGTTACCTGTGTCTGCGTAAAAACACTTGGGGCTCTTAGAGTGTATATCTTTATATGTAATCCGTGGATTTTAAGATAAAGGTATTTAGATGATTTGGCAAGATTTTAAGGCAGTTATTCTTCTGAAGTTTTGTTGGTTCTTATCTAGCAAAAGGAATCTATTGACAATATACATTACAAATCTTTTATCAAAATATAGTCATGATTCTTGAGAACATGGTTGATTTTCAGTTTATGTTTTGGACTGGTAAGAAAGAGTCTAAGAGCATATAATGAAAGTCATCACAACATGTTTCATTTCTTTGGATTGGCAGATCATGGTAGATGAGAATGACATCAGAGCCCTAAATGTGCGGCATTATCGAGAACATATTGGAGTGGTCAGCCAGGAGCCTGTTTTGTTCGGGACCACGATTAGTAACAACATTAAATATGGCCGAGATGGTGTGACTGATGAAGAGATTGAGAAGGCAGCGAAGGAAGCAAATGCTTATGATTTTATAATGGAGTTTCCCAATGTAAGTACACCATGTAGTCTACATATTCCAAAGTAAGATAGTTAAACAATAACTTCTACAGAATAGGCATAGTACAATTAGTTTTTGTATTGTGCTAGGTGGAATTATCTATAAATGGAAGAGCACAGTAACAACCAAAAGATGAAATGCATCTTTGAATGGTCAATAAAGAAAAAAAAAAAAAAAAAACATTTAGTTTTTATTGGCTCTCACTGCAAATGGAAAAGAAAAAAAAAAGAAGACCGTGTTAAACTACAACAAAGAAATATGAGACAAAATCATCAGTCTAACCTGATAAACAATGTGTCTGCAAAACGTTGACTGGTGAGGCCATCTTGTGGCTAAGAACGGGAATGCCACACAATGTTCAGATTGGTTCTGTGTTAAAGCTGAAGGAAACCTACGAAAATTTTTAGAAGCATGTGGAGCTAATGGTGGTGCAGTGGTTAAGAGCTCAGGCTACTAACCAAGAGGTCGGCAGTTTGAATCTACCTTGGAAACTACTTGGAAATTCTATGGGGCAGTTCTACTTTGTCCTATAGGGTCGTTGTGAGTCAGAATTGACTTGATGGTGAGTTTGTTTTGTTTGTTTTGTGGAGCTAATATTGAACAAGAAATGTGAAATCATACTTGGACAGAGATAAAGTAAACTAAAATTCTTGGTAGTAGGAAATATCATAGCCTAGTGAGTATTTAGAATTTATAGAAAGCTGTAAAACCACTCATTTATATTTCCCGAAGTATTAGTTTATCAGTATGACTTGGAATTGTTGGGGGACACACACCCTGTGAAATATGAAAGGGTGAGATTTAAAATTAAAATGCGGATAAAATCCTATCGTCCCAGAAAGACACAATAACAAAAAATGTCCATCTTAACGGAGATATTTTGCAAACCACATTCTATCGGTCTTTATAATTTTGTTCTAGCTTTTGTTTTTTTTTATAAAAGCATTTGTTATGCCTATAATTACTTCTTGTTCCCATTATTTAAGATCGTAATTAGGATATTATTTAGAGGAGCAAAATCATTAAGGAGGTGAGTTCATTGATTGTTATCTTGCTTGGGAAAACACACAATTCCCTTCTTTGATCTTTTGCCCCCTTCTTTAAAAAATAATTTATTTTATTTTGTTGTTTTTTAAAATATACAAAGCAAAACATACCAATTCAACAATTTCGATATGAACAACTCAGTAACATTGATTACATTCTTCAAGTTGCACAACTATTCTCACCCTTCCCTTCCAAATCGTTCCACCTCTGCTAACATAAACTCGCTGCCTCCTAATCTTCCTGTCTAACCTTCAAGTTGCTATTGTTAGTTTGAATCCATATACTTCTTTAAAAGAGCACAATGCTTAAAGCAGGCACTCTTTACTAATTAAGCTAAACTATTGTTTGGTTTTGGAAACCCTGGTGGTGTACTGGTCAAGTGCTATGGCTGCTAACCAAAGGATCGGCAGTTTGAATCCGCCAGGCGCTCCTTGGAAACTCTATGGGGCAGTTCTACTCTGTCCTGTAGGGTCGCTAGGAGTCAGAATCAACTCGACGGCACTGGGTTTGGTTTTGGTTTTATTGTTTGGTTTAAAAAAGACCAGGGGATATTTCTGGTTTAAGGTTCAGAGATCATCTCAGGGCAATGATTTCAGAGGTTCATCCAGCTTCAATGGCTCTAGAAAGTTCGGATTCCATGAAAATTTGAAATTCTACTCTGCATTTTTCCCCCTTTGATCAGAATTCTTCTACAGAATCTTTGATCAAAACGTTCAGTAATGGTAGTTGGGCACCATACAGTTCTTCTGGTCTCACTGCAAAGGGGACGGTACATCCAAGGTATAATTGGTCTCTATTCACCTGGAGCAACAGAGGAAGAAGGAGAGTCAGGAACAGGAGGAGAAAATGGAATGCATGGCTAATTCCCTCCATGAACAACTACCTCTGCCCTTCTTTTAAAAGTTTAGATTCTACTTTGCCCTCTTTTTGCTATTTTATCAGTAAGTACTAAGGGCCTACTGTGAACTACCATACTAGGTACTAGAGATGGAGTGATGTGTGGTACAAATTCCTCCCCTCAGAAAGAAGATCGCTCACTGAGAGCTGGGAACCCAGGTCACATATCTAGACTACACAGGAAGGTGGCCAACAGTGGTTGGCAAGGTGGCTGAGGGAAAGTGCAGATGATAAATTGTTGTTTTCATGGCAGAGTTGGGAATTGAGAAGGGATTTGGAGGATAACAAGGATTTAGCCAAGTGGAGAGAGGGAGAGGCAGAGTAGGTGAAGTTAAAGGTGGGAAGGCACATGTGTATGTTTGGGAAATGAGTAGATATTTCTGACTGGAACAGGGAAGTAAGAAATAAGGCTGTAGATGTGGAAAGAAAGAGCACCGGGAACGCAGGCTAGGGAGATTGGGCTTTATTTTCTGGTTTTTGCCTCTTTTCAAATCACCAGTGATCTTCAGTTTCCTGTTTGAATTTAGGGAGCTTTCCAGTGCTTATTAAATCATACCTTATATGTTACTATTTGCTTTTTCAAAAAGGTAGATACTATACAAAGATGTTCCTTGCTATATATCTTATACTAAATCATAAAGATAAAGATTCTGACTTATCATCATCAAAAATAAATTCCACAGCCATGGTTAACCAGAGAAATAAGAGTAAGTAGAATCAAAAATAAAGGTTCCAAAAGTGGTTAATTCGTGTAGGGAGAAAATTGGGTAAAGCTATGTGCAAGAATAAATAATAACGTTACTTTTTGTATAATGTACACATGTTAGAATTAGTATATCAGCATTAACTGGTATAGGCTAGCCTTTCTGCCATAATCAGTTGCTGTCAAGTTGATTCCAACTCATGCCGTGCAAACAGCCATAAAACCTGCTAAAATTTATGAGGCATGAGACAATTGTTTCCAAGCATTGGGCAAGAAGAGGTAGTGCAACATCATGATTGCTGAGAGATGGAAGACTCAAGAAAAAAACTTCATGGATTTGCAGCATTCTGCCTGCGGATGAATTTTCGACCACATCACTGTGAACTGGAATCCAGGCAGAACATGACACCCCATTGAGATGAAAGGACAGCTTAAGCAACTGGAGCAGAGATGAGGGAGCTTTGCAGTTGAGGTGGTGAGCAGAAGTACAGGTAGGAGCCCCTTAGAAATCCTTGTCTATGGATAAGACTATCCAATGTCTACTAGAGAGCAGCTGCTACAAGGTTGAGAGTGGAACAGAGAGGCTAGAAGTCAAGCATTGCTGAGACATGTTGAAAGTGCTGCCCAGCCATAGTGGAGAGACCACATTAACATCTTTTTAACACCTCAGACATATAGCTGAGACACCAAAAAAAACACACCTTAGAAGTAAGGACCACACCTTAGAGTAAGGCCAACTCTAGACCTGCCTTAACAAAGCCTAAAACTAAGCCCTGACAAGATCCCTCGAAGAGACAGTATTTGGAGGTTGAGTCCTGCCAAGTTACAAGGCTTGGAATATACCTTGAACTTTCTACGAAGTCACCCTAGCAAAGCAAAAACCAAGGCTACATGAGGTTCAAGATGATCAGCCAGTACTTGTATTTCTCACCAAAATCACAAAAATCAACACTTTTCAAAGGAAAACAATTCAGAGTCTCACCAACAAATCATGCACAGTATTCAGGATAAAATCTACAATTACTAGACATGCAAATAGACAGGGAAATGTGACCCTGTCTGTAGGAGAGAAAAGATGCAGTCAATAGAAACCAACTCTGAGACGGTTCAGATATTGGGCTTACCGGATACTGGACTTTAAAACGGTTATTATAAATATTTCAATGTTATGCTCAAAATATTAAAGGAAATACATTCAAAAGAATTAAACAAAAATTTGGCCTTAAAATGTGAGCAGATATGGAAACCTGCAGAGAAATGGAACCAAATGGAAATTCTAAAATTTAAAAGTACAAACACTGAAATGAAAAAAGCTCTTGATGGAATCAACAGCAAATTGAAGATAGCATAAGGAGTCTGTGAATTTAAAAATGGATCAATATAAATGATCCAAACTAAAGAGCAGTAAGAAAAAAAATGAAAAATAGAGTCTCAGAGATATATGAGAAAATATCAAACAGGCTATCATATATGTAATTGGAGTCCCAGAAAGAGAAGACAAAATTGAAAAGAAAAAATGTTTGAAGAAGTAATAGACAAAAATTTCCTAAACTGGTGAAAATATCAACTTACAGATTTGAAAGCCCAGCAAACCCCAAGCAGATTTAACGTAAAGAAAAACCACACCAAGTACATTATAGGCAAGCCGATGAATACCAAAAATTAAGATGAAACCCTGAAAGCAGCCAGAGCATAGGTACACACTATAGACAGAGGGACAAGGGCATGAATGAGGATCAATTTTCATCAGAAAAAAACGGAAGCCAGACGACAAAAAATGGTATTTTTAAAGAGCTGAAAGAAAAGAAATACTTTCATTCTGGGATTACATATCCAGGTGAAAATACTCTTCAAAAAATAAGGGAGGATGAAGACAATTTCAGAAAAACAAATGTGGAGAAAAGTCAGTGCTAGAAGACTTTTTTTTTGCAAAAAGTTCTAAAGGATGTCCTTCAGGCTGAAGGAAAATGATACCAGATTAAAATAACATTTCCAAGGAGCAACTGGTGGATTTGAACTGTCGACCTTCTGGTCAGCAGCCAAGCTCTTAGTTCAATTAATAACACCTACTTATTAGTATTCTCATGTTTTTCATTCCTTCCCACAGACAGAAATTTTTTGGATTTTTTTTTTTTTTTTTGCTAAATAACGACCCTATAGGACAGAGTAGAACTGCCCCACGGAGTGGCTGGCGGATTTGAACTGCCGACCTTTTGGTTAGCGGCTGTAGGACTTAACCAGTACGCCACCAGGGTTTCCATGTGAAGGCTAGTCTCTAGAAATTAAAGGTTTAGAAAGAATATTTATTTTTAAAGAAATGAACTTTGAATCAGAGATTTAACCGAAAAGGGTATTACTGACCATGCTTCATTAGTGCTTGAAGTTACCTTCACTTTAAATATCTGGCAATATCTACTTTGTTTAAGATGTATATACAATAACAACAACAAAAAAAAAGACAAAAGAATAAGAAAAAGGTCTCCCAAGACTGAAAGACCTTTTGGGGGAAGGTTTATTCTTGAAGTAATTTTTCATAATATTTTTCCAAGTATCCAGAAAGGAAATTGTGGATAATCTATTAAATTGCTAATACACATTTCAAATAATAGTTAATTATCCATTTGTATAACAGTGGTTTTGTTTTTTTTTTTTAAGAACTCAACATTCTAAAAATGTCTAAAAAGCTTTGAAAATCAGTTCAAGTTCTTATTTTTTTTAATGTTCGCTTGTGGAATGTTCTAATTTATTTTAGTCCTAGCCACATTTTCATGGGTTCCCTCTTCATTAGGCTCTTTTCTCACAGTTGTTTGTTTTCACAAAGAACAAACTAAAGGTTAAAAAAGAAAAAAAAAAAAAACAGCCAGTCTAAAGCAGTGATTAAGCTGATGTAAAACACAACTGTGGTTGTTTGTAGTTCATTTTCTGGTCATTTGATCGTGCTGCCTTCTTTTTCCTGTTTTTTTTTTTTTCTTTCTTTCTTTCTTTCTTTTTTATTAGAAATTTAATACCTTGGTTGGGGAGAAAGGAGCTCAGATGAGTGGAGGGCAGAAACAGAGAATCGCGATTGCTCGAGCTTTAGTTCGAAACCCCAAGATTCTGATCTTAGATGAGGCGACATCTGCCCTGGATACAGAAAGCGAATCAATTGTTCAAGCTGCTCTGGAGAAGGTAAGCGAGCAGGAGCATTTGTTATTTCCATATCCCTGGCTCATCATTGCTTTTAAGTACAGGTAGCCTTCAGCTTACGGGGGGCTCTGTTCCGATGGCTGTTTGAAGTTGGTTCTGACCTAGGTCAAATATTTCATTTTCTTTTTTTAGTTTTTGTTATTATTACCTTTTATTATTAGTTTCTTTACAAATCTGGCAACACTTTGAACAATAAATCATAAAATTGAACATCTGTGAGTGAACATCAGAGAGTGATAAAATCAGTAAATTAAACGCTGTAACATATTACTAACTATAAGATGTACCAAAAAAAAGGATGGTTGTAACTGCAGTTTGTCATAACTGAAATACATCATAAATCAGGGACTACCTATAGAAGAAAGTGGGGATCTGTAGTGGGTATTTATTAAATTCAGATTCAGGGGTGGGTTAACCAGTAAGCATGGTATGTACCAGTTTATAGTAAGCAAGGTATGCAGGGGCTTAATTGTGCTTACTTACTAACCTGTAGTGCACAACTTTCACACGGGTTTCACCACATCTCTTTATGTGGTGAAATTGTGCACTACAGACTTGTAAGTAAGCACAAATAAGCCCATGCATGCCTCGCTTATTGGGTAATTTCTCCTTCTTTAGAGTCATCCCTAAGGTATGGAATGCAGGGTGTTCATCCTTATAAGAACTTAAGTGATGGTTCTAGGAAGTGATTTGGAGGAGAGAAGGAGATGCCCTAGCTGGTGCTAAAAAACAGAAAAAAAAAAAATGAGACTGATACCCAAGTACTTATTTCATAGCCCAGTTCCATTCCAACATGTCTGCACTCTACCTCCCCACAGTAACTGCCCCCCACCACCACCATCACCACCTTAACCACGTCCATCCTTTGCCCCTTCTGTACATACCTGTGAGATTCTCTTCTCTGAATACTTTCCCCCTTTAGGCCACCCTGGAGTATTCATTAGGTCCCTGGGTGGCACATACAGCTGGCACTCAACTACTAACTTAAAGGTTGCAGGTTAAAACCCACCCAGCAGTGCCACAGAATAAAGGCCTGGTGATCTGCTTCCATAAAGATTATAGCCAAGAAAACCCTATGGACAAGTTCTACACTGTAAATACATGGATTCGCCAGGCATCTGAATTGACATGACGGCAATGGATTTGGATTTTTGATTTTGAGTATTTATTTCAGCTTAATTTCACCTCAAGTAGAGGAGCATACAGGGTGATTTGCTCTAACCTTGAAGCACCCGCTCCAACAACCTTGGGCCTTCAAACCTCACACTGACCTCCTGCCTACTACACATTCATGCTTCACGGCCATAGAGCAGTCGTGGCCCTGTACCGAATTACACTGCATCCCAGAGGGTAGTTGGCAGTGGCAATAGGAAAAAACATCAAATATTTTTTCAGTGGCCAAACCCTGGCAGTCCAGTGGTTAAGAGCTTGGCTGCTAACCAAAAGGTCAGCAGTTCAAATCCACCAGCTGCTCTTTGGAAACCCCCATGGGGCAGCTCTACTCTGTCCTATAGGGTCACTATGAACTGGAATCAACTCAAGGGCAATGGGTTTGGTTTTGGTTTTAAACCTCTTTTAAATCATGGCTTACAGATCTCTCAGAAGGCTTAATGTCATTTTACTTGGAGTTTGGTTGGAAATGTGTTAAATGTTTTCTGTCTAAGAAAATTATAGTCTTTACGGGAACAGAAATGGATACTGGCAGCCAGAGTGCCCCACTGCTAATTGAAAAATCTATTAGTTACTATTATCAACTTGCAAATCGTATCGTATAAGTTTTTACCCTTGTTTCCATCCCATGATGAGAATGCCACATGTTGCTTGTATGATACGAAAATCCTTTCTTATCGGGGACACATTTCCAGTTTGGTTCATCTTGGTGAAGAAGGGACAATTCCCTCAGCGGCAGGGCTGATGTTTTATTCATTTTTTTTAATGCTTAGTAACTAGGACAGGATTCAGTACATAGAATACACTCAATAAATAGTTTTTAACAATGATAATGTTTAGTTATTTAGGGTTTGGATATACCACAAAATTATTACATGTTATATAGCTATCTTTTAAATTGGATAAGATTTTTTTTAATTTGTTATAATAGACTCTTGGGTAGTTTAGAAGTTAAATATTGTGCCTGTTGTCTTTTCATCCAAAACCTTAATCACTTCAGGCAGTCAAAATTAGTTCAGACTTTAAATAGTTGCTTGGTGATGTGATAAACTAATAAATGGGTTTATCAACACGCAACTAGTTAAAATGAAATCTGTATCATAGGTAAGAAGAGAATGCAAAACGTTTGTAAGCTATGATTCTCATTGTATAAAAATAGTGACGGCAACATATATAAAAATAATAACACTTGTGTGCAAACCATGGAAGATTTAATTATTTAGATAATTTCCTTTACTGTTAATGTTTTTCAGTTTTAAAACAGAAAAGATTAAATCAACATCATAGACAGGAATAAGTTTGAAACTGCCGTAAGTAAAGTTGCTAGTCTTTTGTGAGGTGAGGATAAAGGGTAATGAATGGAGTGACAACTAGCACAATAAATTATATTAATTATATACACCTCAATTTATTGGAAAATGATTCATGGCGAAGGAGAGTCAAAATATAGACAGGATGATAAAAGCCTATTACATTAAAATATAGATTTGATGATGTCACCCTTCCACTTCAAATCCTCCAGTGATTCCCTGTTTCACTGAGGACAAAGTCGCATTCCTTGCGGGGAGCCATGAGAGTCCTCTGCATTCATCACCACATCCAGGGGTTGTGGACTCAAGGCTTTGGAGAGACCCCTTCATGATGAGCACAGAGCACACAGCAGGTCTCATTCCTGCCCATCCATCTAAGAGCTCCCAGACCCTGCTGCTCGATACAGCTTACCCTATCACAGTAAGCAGATTTTTACAGCTCAAAATGGCACACGAGCCACTAACCCCCACCAAAGAAGGCCACAATAAAATGTACCTCTTCTCACTGGTGGCTACAGCACCTTCCTTCCTCCACACTCCACCCTCACGTATTTCTCTCACCACTCCGTTACCCCCATTATCTTCCATTTATATGAAATTCTAGAATACCAGTAAAGCTAATGTATTGGGATAAAAAACCAAATCAGTAGTTTCCTGGGGCAGGGAGTGGGTTTTGATGGAAACGGGGCATAAGGAGACGGACTATCACTCTTTGTCCTCACTTGCGTTATTGCAATAGCTAACTCCATGCTGATGAGTAGAATCACGTGGCTGCTGTGGTGAAAGCAGGCTGAGGAGGGCAAGGGCTGAAGAAAAACCAAAGCCTGTTGCTGTCAAGTGGATTCTGACTTACAGGGTCACTACAAGTTGGAATCAACTCAACAATAGTGGTTTTTGGTTTTGCTTCAGCCCTTGACCTCCTCAGTCTGTTTTCAACACAGCAGCCAGGTGATTCTACTCAAATGTAAATTTGATGATGTCATGCTTTGCTTCAAGTCCTCCAATGTCTCCCCATCTCATGCTGAATAAAAGCCAAATTCCTTGCAGTAAGCTCCAAGGCTCTATGGGGTTGGGCTGTGAGCTCATTATTGAATCTCACTTCCCACGATTCTCTCCTACATTGGCTTTTTCTTCAACACACTATAGCACTTTTCATCACCTGTCATACTATCTATGCATTTGTTTATTTTATTATTGTCTCTCTTCCCTCACTGGAATATAAACTGTCTGATGGCAAGGACTTTGATTGGCTAACGGAAGTGTCCCCAGCACTAGGACAATGCCTGACACTTAGCAGATAGTCAATAAATATATTTGTAAATTGAATTTTTGGATGAATGTAATATAGGATAGTTCCAAGGCCTAAATTGTTCTTTTCTGGATTTGTTAATTTAAGGTTGCTGCAAACTAGTCTTGTTCTACTAACCTTGTTTAAGAGGGAGGTCACGAGGCAGTGGATAGGGTTTACACCACAGGGTATGGGCTTCCACTCTGCTACTGGTTTGGACCTATTACATCAATGCAGGAGGTTTCTAGGCTGTCCCTCTATGAAGAGACACTGCAGTGAGCACCTGCTTGCCGCTGGGGAAACAGAGGAAGCACACACAGATTCTGTGATAAAGTCCATGAATGCTCTTTAAAATGTTAAAAGCTGTATGCAAATCCAAGAAATAATTATTATTGAGGGAGGTTCAGCTGTACCACATCAATGGAAAACCTAAAAAAAAAAAAAAAAAAAGGCCCTTTGCTAATTATGAGGGAAAGGTTTCCATCACAGTTTTATTCTTTGAAAACTACAGTTGCTTTGCTGGCTTTTATCATCACTGTACTTTTTCAATATACTCTGTACGTTTCTTAATACTTTACTGGTCTGCCCCTGTGGCTTCTTACATTATACTTACACTACTTGGAAAACTGAAAAATAAAAAAAGTAGTGTATTACATGAAGCTGCAGGCTTACTAAATTAAGCCCCAAGAAGTGGTTATCCAAAGTTGAAATTAGGAGAAAGTAATTTTTAAACTTACACACATTTTTTGGTGTGTTTGTGTCAGTTAAGTATCTTACTCTGGATTTGTAAATGAAATTGGAATTTAATAGTTTTTTGTTTTTTGTTTTTTTTGAACAATTTCTAGCAGAACTGTAAGATGGTTGGGAAGAGGAAGAGAATTTCTTCAAGGGGATTTCCTCTGCTGGAATGTAGCCAGGAGAGCACCAGTAACATAGACTACCTGGTACCAAAAGCATTGTAGAACCTTTTACAAATCTGCTTAATCAAGCTCACAGGAGCCCTGGTGGTGCAACAGTTAAGCTCTCAGCTGCTAACCAAAAGGTTGGCAGTTTGAACGCACCCAATGTCTCCATTGGTGATCTGCTCCCATGAAGATTACAGCCTAGAAAACCCTATGGTGCAGTTCTACTCTGGCACATGGGGCTGCTATGAGTCAAAATTGACTTGATGGCACACAGCAAACAAGCTCACATTTGTGAGGCCCAGTGTTAGATTCTAGGCCACTAACTTCTTTTAAAATAGTGGTTCTTCCCCTTTGATTAATGAGGCCACATTAAGAATCTGATTAGGAGACAAAAAGAAAAAAAAAAAAGCTCTATAAGCTTCCCTCCAGAAAAATATACAAATACATTTGCACACATAAATTTACATATAATGTCAAGGGGCTCACAGATGCCCCCAAAGCCATTATTTTTGGTGGACTAAGGGAACAAAGGGATAAGAATAGCTAATCCTCACAAGAGCCTTATGAGATAGAGAGATAGGGTCATGCATTCACCTGTTTTACAGATGAGCCCTCTGGGGTGCAGGGGGTTGAGTAACAGCTAGGAGGCTGTGAAGCCAGAACCTAGATCCATAGCATCAACCCTGTAGCTCATTCACATAACCACAGTGGTATATCATCTCAACATGACACGTCTGCTCAGGGGCAGAGCTAAGAATGAATCCCAGTCAGGCTCCAATCCTCACCTCTCCCTGCTTCTTGGGAAAGAAATTAAAAACATACCCCAAATTGAGGTCCTTGTGTAGGCTTATAATAGTCCTCTTGTAAGTTGCTTATTTTGATCCCGCTGAGTCGGACTTGACTCCACGGCACCTGTTGTTTTTGTTTTTAGCATATGTAGCAGGAGTCCCTGGTGGTGCAAACAGTTAAGCACTCAGCTGCTAAATGAAAGGTTGGCTATTCAGATTTACCCAGAGGCACCTCAGAAGAAAGGCTTGGCAATCTATGTCTGAAAAATTAGACATTGAAAACCTTACGGAGCACAGTTCTACTCTGACATACATGGGGTCACCATGAGTTGGAATTGACTCAGTGGCAAATGGTTTACTGGTACATATCTGGTTAGTGGCTTTTTCTTTCACAAGTGAATTTAAATAAATATTTAGGAGGACATTTCAAATAACTTAAAAATATAATAAATTTATGTTCCATGATGTGAATAGGTATCTTAATGATTTCTATAAATTAAAATCTTTCCTAAGCCTTGCCCTTCCCCCAAAATAAGGAAAACTCCCATATGAGGTATTGATATTCCTAATTGCTACCAAATAGAACATCTTTAATCTATTATTTATTGGTCAGCAATCTGGTCTAGGTAAGGCATTATTTCCTTCTGTAAGAAATATGAGCTAATTATTAAAACACTTTCTCTTCCTGCTAGCATTTACTTCATCATTTATTTGTTGTAAATTTCTCCACAAATGCTTAAATTGTTAGCCTGTGAATAAAATTAGGTGACAGGAAAATGTACTAAATGGTTCTAAATAATTTTATGTTATCTTCAGTTATTAACTTATTAGTTAACATATTTAGAAGTGAGAAAAAAAGAGATTCCAGCTATAAAAAGAAAGCACTTTACCATAGGGTACTATTACATGTTCCTAATTAGACAGTACATGTGGCCTCATCTCAGCAAAGAGTTTCGATTTTGAATGTGCTTTCCTTTTAAAGGGTCTTAACCTGAGCATACATATATTCACATGAGTAGTTCTTTGCAAGCTGGAAGGAAGGGGATCAAAGAGAAGGTGAACAACTTATTAAATATGGCTTCTAAGTGCCTGACACTTTGCCATCTGTCATCTCATTTTACAAAAGGGAAAGCATTCTCAGACAGGTGAAATGACCTGGCAGTAATCCCATGTTGTTCAGCCATGAAGCCAGTGTTGTCCTAGAAGAACGTCAAACCAGTTGGCTTTCAACTTCATCACAGTAAGGTAGTTAAGAAACCAAAAAATCCTGTTTTCCATATAGTTAATGTAGTGACCTTATGGAGTCCCTGGGTGGTGCAAGCAGTTAAGAGCTTTACTACTAACTGAAAGGTTGCTGGTTCAAACCTACCCAGAGGCGCCCTGGAAGAAAGACTCAGAAATCAGCCTTGAAAACCCCATGGAGCGCAATTCTACTCTGCAATACATGGGTTCATCATGAGTCGAAATCGACTTGACAGCAACAGTTTTTTTTTTTTTTTTTAATGACCTTATAGCACATGGTCACTTAAAATTTGATTTTTTTTTTTAAAAAAGGAGGAAAATTGTAAAAGACTAGTGAGAAGAGGTTGTCAAACTGCATTCCTTAGAGTATTAGGGTACTAGGGTTTCCAAGGAGCTTCTTGAAGAGGGGAAGAAGGTAGGGAGGTGGTGTAGGCACAAGTAGGTAGGGCTATTCACCCTAAAAACAAAAAACCTGTTGCTATTGAGTTGATTCTGACTCAGAGCCCCTATAGGACAGAGTAGACCTGTCCCCCAGGGTTTCAAAGTCTTTACGGAAGCAGCCTGCCACATCTTTATCCCACAGAGCAGAGCAGTTGATGGGGTCAAACTGCCAACCTTTTGGTCAGCAGCCGAGCGCTTAACCACTTTGCTACCAGAGCTCTTCTATTCTCCCAATCCCCTGCCATTTCAAAGAGAGCTGCTAGCCATTAATCTGGCTTATTTATTTAACTATATCAAGTTTCCACATGAGCTTTCATTTGGTGAAAGGATTTTGTAGCTTAGGAAAAAAGTTCAAAAACTATAGGACTAGATCATGGAGCATATTTCACTGACGGGCCCCAAATCCACCTGAGGCGACCTTCTAGGAGGCTGTGAGTGGGAGCTTGTATTCTGTTTTCCCACCCCGCACACCAGGACTCTAGAACTCTCTGTTTACAGCCTTATCCAGAGAATATATTATTCCTGTTAATTGACCAGGCAGTCAAATGCAGGCCTCTCAAATGCTCAATGCTTTGTATTTTCTTTTTTATTGTTGACCACCTTTATTTAAGGCCCGTGACCGTCACTGGGAGAAGCTAACTGTTCCCCTCAGTGCTTTATCTCTGCATAACGATTCTGTAAGGAGTGCTTTAAATCACCCTCTATTTTGAACTCCAAGCTAATTACCTGGTGATTTATGGCTGCTCATGGAATTGTGAAATCATCTGAACCTGCCAGCAAACTGTCAAGTAGGAACCTATCTTCCTGTTAACCTGTGTTTGATCAAATACATAATTGCTTTAGCTTTGTATAAACTGTGAGATAGAAGATACTAGGAATTTCCTTAAAAATGGTTCTTTCTAGAAACAATAGTAGCAACAAAGACATTGAAAACCTACTATACCTACTCTGAGGAATCCAGAAAAATAGTGGTATGAGTATACTACTTCTCTTGTCTTTACAGTAATTTTCATTAAGAAACAAAGCTTCGATTTTCCTTAATCGTTATTTTTTAGGAGGCCTAGCCTGACAAAATCTCTTCCATATATTTTTGTTCCCTGTGGCTAGTATATCAGTTTTCAGTCATATTTACGATCTAAAGGAGTTGTATTTTTCTAATGCCCTTTATAGTAACTTGAATGTGTACGGTCCTTATATGCCCATTTTATAGGCCTTTGGAGCACAGTTTTCCCCCTTTTAGCTTATTAGGCACTCAGATGTGAATTCATGCTGTAATAAATTAAATTGTAACATAAGATCTACTATAATCAAATGGTTGTATTTTAGGCCATGAGCCTGGCAGAGTAAGGAGGATACAGATGGATAAGAGCAGGCGTTCCAGTCTGCAGAAACACTGTAGTTTCAAGGCTCAACTGCAGAAATTATCATCCCTCACTCTCAGTATTCATATGTCAGACAGCAGTGTACACTTTGCAAAATAAGTAAACCTGCTCCGTATGCAGTGCCTAATGAGTGAGGAAATACGAACGCTCATGAGGTGAGGTATAAAAAATGCCTATGAAGTAAGCCCTTTATGAGGAAGAGAACCAAACTCCAAACTGAACCCACTGCTGTCCAGTCAATTCCAACTCATGGCAACCCAGTGTGTTACAAGCAGAACTGCTCCATAGGGTATTCCTGGCAGAAGCAGATCTTTACAGAAGCAGATCGTCAGGCACTTTTCCATGGTGCCGCTATGTGGGTTGGAACGGCCAATTTTTCAGTTAGTAGTTGAGAATAGACTGTTTGGACCACCCAGGAACCTTCAGGAGGAAGAGAAGGTGTCTTCTCATCTAAACCTGCATCAGAAGTCTGTGATTCTGATCCTGTCAGCAAGGAGGATATACAGGATTCTCAGTCTTTTTGTAGCTGTAACCTCCTGATTATTTTATTTTATACCACTCTCCTGTCAAGGAGCCCTGGTGGTCCAATGGTTAAAGCACTTGGCTGCTAACTGAAAGGTCGGTGGTTCAAACCCACCAGCCTCTCTGTGGAAGAAAGATGTGGCAGTCTGCTTCTGTAAAGATTACGGCCTTGGAAACCCTATGTATGGGGCAGTTCTGCTCTGTCCTATACGGCCACTATGACTCGATGGACATGTATTTTGCTTTGGCTCTCCTGTCATTCTCATTAGAGTAGAATGTGTTGTTTATGCCCTGTTTTTAAAATTAAATTCCATACATATTATTTTGTTTCGAGAAATGTTTGATAGTGTTGCAAAATCATTGAGCTAATTGGTGGCGTCCTGTAGTTTCATCATGAAGGTTTGAGGTTCGTTTGCTCTTATAAAATAACACGTGCAACTTTAAGGAATGTAGTTAAATAAATGGGAGAGGTACGGGCCAGTAGTGGGGGTGCCTGAGTGTTCTCACCTTTGCGGTGGTCATTGTTGTAATACACACCCAGCCAGCAACAGCGTTCTTGCACTTCCTTAAAGCACTCTAGGCGAGTCCCGGAGTCTCTGAGACCCAGAGCAGAATTCAAACTTGATTTTTGAAAGAGAGCATTGCATTTGTGTAGACTGAGTGTCTTTCTTCTAAAAGATACTAGGGACATAGGACAAACCCAAACTGAGAGACATTCTATAATGTATCTGACCAGTATTGCACAAAGCTGTCAAGGTCATCGAAAACAAGGGAAGTCTGAGAAGCTGTCAGAGTCCAGAAGAGACTAAGGAGACATGATGTCTAAATGTAATGTTGTATCCTGGAGGAGATCCTGGAACAGAAAAAGGGCATTAGGTAAAAACTAAGGAAATCCAAATAGAGTTTAGTTAATAATATTGTGTCAATATTGGTTCATTAGTTGTAACAGGCGCACCATAGGAATATAAAATGTTGACAATGGGGAGACTGGGTGTAGGGTATACTGGAAACTCTCTTACTACCTTTGCAACTTTTCTGTAAATCTAAAACTATCCTAAAATACAAGGTTTATTTTAAAAACAAAAACTAATCACAATTTAATCAGTTTTGTTTTATTCTTCATAAGGGCCCCCATGTATAAGCAAGGCTTAGAATTAGCACATAAAAGAAAATGGGAGACTGAAAAAAATAAAAAGCAAGCAATAAAAACCCTTTAACTAAATATCATTCACTTAGTGAGTGAATAAAATGGCTATATATTTGGCAATGTGAAAAATAAAGGAAAATTACTCATCAAAGCCTTTTAGTGCATAGATAGTATGCAGTATATATCTTTTAACTTTTCACAGTTTACTTTCAAATGACATCACATCACCTCACCTATAGTATAAGAAATTTACGTTAGTATACTTCCATTTCTCCCCTCCAGACCTTTAAACTATTGCTAGTATGTATTTTACTTATACATAGCTTATAAACCCCATTAATAATCCCAATAAAAAATTATTTTTAAAGAGTCAATTATTTTTTAGAGAGTGAATTAAATAAGAAAAAAATATATGTATATACGTAGATTGCCCCTTGTCGTTACCGTTTCCAGTACTCTTCATTTCCTGATGTAGACTCATTATTTCCATTTGGTATCGTTTTCTTTTCCCCTGAAGGACTACCCGTTGGAGATTTATAAATTGGACAGCCACTCTGAAAACTGTTGGGCAGAATCTAACAAAACTGAATGCGTGCACACCCTATCCTCAGCAATTCCTGTCCAAATATAATTGTGCACATAGCTTCATCAAATAAGCATACGTAACAACCTGTTTATAATAGCAAAAAATGGAAAACTACCCAAGTGTCAATCAGCAGTAGAATGGATAAATAAATTGTGGTATATTCACACAATGGAATACTATGCAACAGTGAGAATGAATGATCTATACACAACTACATACAAGTATACATACACTATGTATGTACGATATACAATTATATACAACAACTATATACAATGATATGGATGAATCTCAAAAACATGATGTTGAACAAAAACAACAACAAAAAAGCAGATGCATAAGAGTATGTACCACATGATTCCATTTACATAAAATACAAAAAAAAGTCAGACTAATAGAGTGGATAGTGGTTACCTTTGGTGTGGAGAGAAATACAACAGTGACCAGAAGGGATGTAAAGAGAGCTTCTGGGTGCTGCTAGCAATCTGGTTCTTGATCTGGGTACTACTCATCTGGATGTAGTCAGCTTGTGAGAGTTCATTGATCTGTGCACTTATAGTATATGTATGTACATATTTGTACAAACATACATATATATGTACATATATATAGTATGTATATGATACTTTTTTAAAAATTAAAAAATAAATAAAAAATTGAAAATGTATATTACCTCAATTTTGTACCCAGCTCATCTAAGTTATGTCCCCATTTTAGAGTTGAAGAAAATGAGCAATAGCGAGTTTAAGTTACTTGGTTACTTTAAGTTACTAATATTGGCTCAATTAAATGGTCTTTAGGTTCCCTTCTAGTTCTAAGACATGATTTTGTAAAACCACTGCTTTGGAATCTAACTTTCTGACTATCTTTTTACTCTAATTTCTATTGGCCTTCCTAATCTACTAACGTCTCCAAATTTCTATATCCAAAGATAATCTTCTTTGATATTTAAAATAATACTTCAACAAAAAGTTTTCTTGCATATTGCAGAGTTTTTTATTTGTACTAATCTTATGTTTATTTTCTACATACATCGTTTTATAGGCAAGCAAAGGTCGGACTACAATTGTGGTAGCACACCGGCTGTCTACTATTCGAAATGCAGATGTGATTGTGGCCATAGAAGATGGGAGGGTGATGGAAAAAGGAACACATGCTGAACTAATGGCAAAACGGGGTCTATATTATTCGCTTGCAATGTCACAGGTAATGTTTACGTGATAAAGCTTTAAGTTAGAGGATTGTTAAGAGATTGTATCACACTAAGGAAGTAGAAGTCCTGGATTACAGTCTTAAATTTCACAAAGCAATCAGAGTTTATTTATAGTTCCTCAGTGAAGAAATGGTGACTGAGCACGTCAAATATCCTCAGCATTGTCCTAGATAATATCATAAAGGTTAAAGAACTAATGGGTACATACACCTAATATTTACCAGGCATAAATAGGTCTTAGAGCTTGTATGTGGCAGATCCAGGACTGTCTACCTTTATGTATTATTATCTCTGGGTTAGAACAAAAAGAAATATAACACATAATTCCTACTTAAGGACTTAAAACTTACTTATAGAGGCAAAATGCAAAACTGTAAATACAAATGTTATAAGCTATAGAAATAAGAAGCACAAATGATGGGGATGGGGTTGGGGAGGGACTGGATTGCTTGAGGAAAGTTTCCCAGAAGAGGTTTTGAAGGCTAGAAGGCAGGAGGTCCAGATGGAGGAGAAGTCTGGGTAGGGAAAACAGCAACACAGGGGGAAGAAGGAATCTGACAGGCATGCACCTAAAACAGAAAGGAGTCCAGGCTTCCATGAGTAAGGATGAATGCTGGGGGAATAATGGGAAAGAATTGGATAACAAGGGTCAGATAGTGGAAGTTCTTGGAAGCCAGGTGAAAGGGTGAGACTTAATGTGTAGGATGCACTTAACACAGAGCCTGGCACACAGTGGACACCCAGTAAATATCTGTTGAATGAGGGGATACACACATAGATCCATACCTGTGTACATACTGCTTCCTCACAGGTAGACTGGAAAGCTCATGTTGTTGCTCACCATCAACTTTCACAACAATACTGGAGATAAAGTGACAAATTCTTACTTTGGGATTCCTTTTTCTGCGTGCCATACTATCCATTCTACTTGATTTCACATAATTTTTTATAAGGCCCATTAATATATGTATGTGACTGGTATTAAGCATTAGCTGTCTTCTTCATTCTTGACCAAGAAGACAGTCTGCTTTCCAAGGGGTCTTCCACACATAAGTCATTGCAACACTTTTCTTTGTTTTACATCTTTATCTTTCTGATTATATCTTTGATGTCAATATTATTACCACTGGAGTCCTTGGGTGGTGGAAATAGTTAAGTGCTCAACTACTAGCTGAAAGGTTGGCAGTTCAAACCACCCAGAGGCACCTCTGAAGACAGACTTGGTAGTCTGATTCCTAAAGATCACAGCCTCAAAAGCCCTGTGGAGCAGTTATCCTGGCACACGTGGGGTCGCCAAAAGTTGGAATCGACTTGGTGACAGCTAACATGAACAACAATATTATTATTGTCAGTTTACAAATCAAATTTAGAAAGCTATGAGCCTCCGTATCCTCATCAACCTTATAACTCCAGATTTCAAACCCTAGCTTTCTCCGTTATGAAAGAATGACATATCTATGAACATACCCTCTGAAGCAATGACAGTATGATAAGGAAGTTTGAAAATGTAAAATTTGATTTGAAAACTGCCTGATCCTGACTTGATGTCACATTAGTCCATATTTTGTGTCGAAGAAAAGTTAGATGGTGTTTGTCTATTGAATTTGCGTGATTTTCATTTCCATAGTGAAGTAAACTTATTACTTTGTGAAGTTAAAAAGTTCAAAATTTTCAAACTAATACAAGTAGCAATAAGGGGAAATAACTGTGGTTCAATTAATTCTGTTTTGAGATTCTTTTAAACCTACTACACTGCTGTCTTTCTTTAGGGTAGCACATCTTTATTTTTCATTAAAACTAAACTGAAATCCACTGTTATTTCTTAGATTAAAGAGCTTCACAGTGCAGGGAAAACAAAAAATGATATGTTCGTGGTATAAATGCATAAAAATTTAAAACACCTTATTCAAAATGGATTCGTATTCTCTGATTACCTAAAATAATGTCTTTAATACTCAGTGAACAACTAAAATATCCTAGGCACTGTATAGCACACCTAACATAATTTTCATAAGCTAGTAACTCAGTTTTGAAACTCCGAACACACTTATTTGTCACTATTGCCTGTAGTGTCCAAATGAATTAATTTAGGAGAATTATGTGGATCATAATGATTATAAAAATTAATGTTACTAAGGGAGTCATACTGAGAGGCAGCACAACGAAGTGGTTAAAGTTATGAACTTTGAAACCACTGCAAGCTGAAACCCAAACTTTGCCACTTCATAGTTTTCAGACATTTGAGAAGTTATTTAAATTCTCTGCCTCAGTTTTTTAATCTCCAAGATGGGGAAAATAATAAACCAAAAAAACCGGTTGCTGTCGAGTCTATTCCGATTCATAGCAACCCTGTAAGACAGAATAGAACTGCCCCATAGGGTTTCCAAGGAGCACCTGGTGGATTCGAACTGCCGACCTCTTGGTTAGCACTTAACCATTAAGCCACCAGGGTTTCCAGTTGTAACTTATTAATTAATTATCATGAATATTAAATGTGTTAATTCATGTAAAGTGCTTAAAAGTGTTGTTGGCATAAACCAAAAAAAACCAAATCTGCTGCTGTTGAGTCGATTCTGACTCATAGCAACCCTATTAGACAGAGTAGAGCTGCCCCATAGAGTTTCCAAGGAGCGCCTGGTGGATTCAAACTGCCAACCTTTTTGATTAGCAGCTGTAGCACTTAACCACTACCCCACCAGGGTTTCCGTTGTTGGCATAGTAAGTATTATTTTATTATTATAAACTTTAGCATTATCCAATCAAACTTTTGAGAAAAGTTCAAACCTGAAGATTAATGTTGTAATTATTCATCTGAAATATACATGATTATGTACAGATGTATTCCCTTTAGTGAGTTTATATGTGAAAATGAAACAAAAACAGATAGAAATATATACAGGAGTCCCTGGGTGGCACAAATGATTAAGCACTCAACTATCAGGCAAAACGTTGGCGGTTGGAACCCACCCAGAGGTACCTCTGAAGAAAGGCCTGGCGATCTGCTTCCAAAAGATCATAGCCTTGAAAAACCTATGGAGCAGCTCTCCTCTGTGCATACGGGGTTGCCATAAGTAGGAGTCTACTTGACAGCAGCTAGCAACAATGAGAGATATATGCATAACAAAACTTGTCATTGTTGTGGTTGTTTTGTCTAGCAGGTTTCTCAGGAAAAGGAATTATCTTTGCCCTGTTAAAACAACTTAGAAAAATCTATTATGAGAAGACATCAAAGTTTTATTTCAAACTTAACACAAAGTAATAGTTACTGGGGGGAAAAAAAGCCAAATAAAAGATTTTTCTCTTGGTAGAAAAATTTATAGAAAAGAAGAATGTGATAGCTAAAGGAATGTCTGATTAAAGATGTTAGAATACAAGGCTAATTGAAGTTCATTGTGCCTTTAAATGATGGATTAACCGTTGTTAAACAAATTACAGTATTTCCAGAAGTCTTCAGGCACACATTCTCCTTGTGTGACTAAATCCACAGCCATCTGTCCATCTTTGCTCCCCTACCCTAGTCTAAGCCACCCTCATCCTAACTGGGTTCCTCTTTTCTCTCTTGTCCCCTCCTCCCATATCTTGAGTATTTAGAATTAAGTGTGTTCATAGTTTCCAAAATGAGTTACCAGTTTATGTAGACATCATATATGTTAGGTGTACTATAAAGTATCCGGAGTAAACACACAGAGTTACTCATGCCACATTCAGATGAGCAGAGAAAATGTAGCACCTTCATTTCACTAAAACGCTGTCATTTCTCTGAGTATCAAGAAAAATAGAAACTAGACTTACAGCATTCTGGCTTAAAACTCAGTCCTATCCTATAACTTAAACAGTTTCTTTAAGGTTAACTTGGTTTCTTTGGAACTTCTCATTCTTTAACAGCCAGCTCCATCAATTTTACTTTTTGATCCCAGTTAGCAATGGGAAACAGTGGCAGACCAGGGCTGTGTTACTGTCTCTCAGGCCCAGGACCAGCCTCACATATCAGTGCCTGGCTACATGTTCTAATTTTACAAGGTCTTGAAAAGGCTGGGAGGAAGGGGTCAGAAGAGTATATTTGAGACATCTGTCTTACAAAGCTCCTGTTACTAAGATCTGCACCAGCTCGTGCTATAATTGTTTTGGATTAAGGCATTATTTTCTCCAGTTAATTATACAGGTCTTTGTAAAAGGAGTCCCTGGGTGGTAGAAATGGTTAATGTACTCGCTGCTAACCGAAAGGTTGGTAGTTCAAGTCCACCTAGAGACACCTTGGAAGAAAGGCCTGGTGATCTATTTCCGAAAAATCAGCCATTGAAAACCCTATGAAGCACAGTTCTACTCTCACACACATGGAGTCACCATGAGTTGGAATAGAATTCATGAAAACTGGTTTGTTTTTTTTAAAGAAAACACAACAATTAAGCTACTGTTAGTCACTAACATTTTAGCACGAGTTAGACTTACGAGTTCTCTATCCAGCCTAAAGACTGTTCGGCAAGAACTGCCTAAGATTATGCCTCCTTCAGTAACAGAGGCAGCAACAGTTTTGAAAGGATATTTAATAAAGATCCTTTGAATTTTTAAGGCTTTATTCTAATGATAACCTGTGTATTCTTCATTTAAGGATATTAAAAAAGCTGATGAAGAGATGGAATCCATGACATGTGCTACCGAAAAAAATATTGGTTTAGTTCCTCCATGCTGTGTGAATACCATCAAGTCAGGCTTAACACCAGACTTTGCTGACAAGTCTGAGGAATCCATTCAAAATAAAGAGGTAATAGTTCAGCTGTCAACAAGTTGTTCCCACATGTTTTCCAATGAATTTTTACTTAATGCTTATATTATTTAGAACTGATTTATGATGAAATATTACTGTAGTGTTAAGTTTACAAAACCTAAGTCTTCCCGAAACTTTAGCATCACTGTGACGCACTGAGAAGAAGGCCTTCTACTAACAGTACATTTATATCAGAGGTGGTTGTTGGGGCAAGAAATCTCCTAGGAATGGTACATTACAAATTGACATCAACAGGTAAATGGATAAATAAATTGTGCAATAAAAATAAATGAACTATTGATTCATGTAATACTGTAGTTGAATCTCAGAATAATTTGGCTGAGCATGAGAAGCCAGACCAAAAAAAAAAAGTACATACTGTTTGATTCCATTTATATAATATTCTAGAAAATGCAGACTAACCGAGAGTGGCAGAGAGCATCAGTGGTTGCAGGGGGAAGGACTGGAAGCTAGGAGATATTACAAAAGAGAGATTACAGAAGACAGGAGGAAACTTTTGGAGTAACGGGTATATATTCATTCTCTTGACTGTGGTGATGGTTCCACCAGTATGTAGTTGTGCCCAAACTTATCAAATTGTACATTTTAAATATATGCAGTTTGTTGTATGAAAATTATAACTCTATAAAGCTGTAAAAAACAGGTGAAATTTAAAATTCTTAAAGAGATTTGTTTTTTTTTTAATCATTTTTAGCCCTTGTATATCTCTTTTTTAAATGCTTAGAATTTCATATATTTTCATATCAAAATCTCTTAAAACATGCTTCTCACCTATAGCATACTGAGGTAACAGAGCATGTGTTTGATGAATTTTTTCACTTGGTTTTTGTCTTATTTTATTTGTTTCGATCTTGATAACAGGATTTAAATGGTCCTCATTTTCCTGAGCCTGATATTGTATATTTTCCCAGGGGCAAAAGGACATATTCTTTAAAGTGATTCATGTAATACAAATTATCCTATAGGAGGCAGGATGGTGTAGAATTCAAAAACAATCTTTACAAGACAGCCCTTCTGCTTTCTAGGCTCTTTATTTCCTGGGACATGCTAAGCCTTAGTTTCATTACAAAGTGGGATAATTTTGTAAAGCATTTTGCTCTGTGCTCAGTGCTTGACAAAGGGTTGGTGTGGAACTTTTTAAATTTCCATATATTCTTTTGGACAATGAGCTTCAGAAAACTTCAAAAGGAAAGATAGCACTAATTTAAAAAACCAAGCTCATTGCCATCGAGTCATTTCCAGCTCATAGCAATCCTGTAGGACAGCGTAGAACTGCCCCATAGGGTTTCCAAGCAGAGCCTGGTGGATTCGAACTGCCGACCTTTTGGTTAGCAGCCTGGGCTCTTAACCACTGTGCCACCAGGGCTCCAGAAAGATAATAATAGGGTCAAATTATTAAGTAATCCAATATAATTGCAGTTCAGCTGTTCTCAAAATAGACTTTCAAGGTATTAGAACTTTAAAAATTTTACTGTTCAAACAATAGAGTTAGCATTCTAGTAGCCAGACTGAGATTAGTGCAAGAATTATAAACTATGTTACAGTTTTTCCCAAAGAATTCTTTGCTTATTTGGTTCACAAATGTCATTATTTTAAGAGTGAATGCCATGAAGAAGTTTTAACATACGAAGTGCCAAGTAGTTCATTGCCTTCTTTCCTATTTTAGAATAATTATTCGTCACAAAGATACTCAGATTTTTTTTTTTTTTAAGTTTCTGGAATAAATTCACTAGGTATCCCAGACAAGACCAAGAAGAGACCATGATCACAGTGTATTCCCTCTGCCCACGGTGACCATACCGCCCACCCCGTCACCCTCCACACAGTCCCCGGAACAGCTGACAGACACCAGCATGGCTGCTGGCATTGCACCCTCTCTGTAAAAGGCCTAGGTTTTTGTGTAATGGAATCCTTCCTCTGTAACAATAGCATCAGCAACGGCAATGGCTACTAACATTGAGCGCTTATGATGTGCCACGGTCCTTGAGTGGTGCAAATGGCTAACGTGCTTGGTGGCTAATGAAAAACTTGGCGGTTAAAGTCCACCCAGAGGTGCCTGGTAAGAGAGGCCTGGCGATCTACTTCTGAAAAGTCAGCCACTGAAAGCCTCACGGAGAACAGTTCTACTCTGACACACACACGGGGTCCCCACGAGTTGGAATCAGCTCACGGGCAACTGGATTTTCTCTTTTTTTTTAATTATTATTATGTGTCAAATACTGAGCTAAGCTTTACATGCTTTTCTTCATTTAATTCTCAAAATAATTCTATGAGATAGAAACTGATTTCATCCCCTTGGAAAGACGGCTGAGACTTGGCAACTTGAAGTAATTAGCTCAGATTCTGCAACATTTTGCTTGTAAAAGAAACTCAAAAACAAGCCTGATGTTTTAAAAATATATATATATATTTCTGTAAATAAATCATGAAACTGGAAAACTTTCATACTTAAAACTTTAGTAAAACTTTTAGTTTTTGAGCTTCCTCTGCTTTTTCTGCTTAGGTCCTGCCTAGATTTTTGTCTTATCTTAGGATATGACATTGCACCCAGTTAAGAGGAATAAAGATAAATATGCCTGTCAGTTCTTCTAGGTTTCTTAGCTATTAGAACATGTGGATTAAAATTTTAAGGATGAGTAAAGTGTCAAAAGGTGATAAATGCACAGAGTCAATTCTGGGTAAGGTTCCTTATTTTTATGTTTCGACATCATCATTAATTGCATAGGTAGTGAAATTTTTCTAAGAAAAATTCTGGGTTCTATTCTGCCACAGTTATATTTGATGTTTTATATGATAACTGTGTCTACAATTGGCTAACTTCTCTCCACGCCATTATGCTCTCAAACTGAGGTTAACCAAAATATTTTCTTTTTAGACAAGTCTCCCTGAAGTTTCTCTACTAAAAATCATGAAATTAAATCAGCCTGAATGGCCTTTGGTGGTCCTGGGGACACTGGCTTCGGTTCTAAATGGGAGTGTTCATCCAGTATTTTCCATCATCTTTGCAAAAATTGTAACTGTAAGTAAAACTAATTTGCTAATATTTCTAACAATTGTCAACAAAGCATAGGCCGGGAGAACAGGTTTGTTGTGCTCTAACCCAACAAAGGGAAAACTGGGACTTTTAATGGGTCACCTCTAGTGTGGGGTCCATGATAGGAGGGTTAACGAATGTTCTCAGGGGTAAGACATCTATTGTGAAGTGTTTGGCGGGCCCCTGTTGACTGGGCAATCAGTAAAGAAATTGCTTTACTTTCTAATTTTGACTCAGTGCTGTATCAGCATTCCAAAGCACTGAAGCCATTAAAAAGACAAATATGACGACTTTCCTTTCAGCCAGTCAGAACAATAGCAATTTTTTTATTACCATCCAGCTCAGGGAGAGGAAGTAACAAGAATTTGGCTTTGTACTGAAGGATCCGGAAGAGTTGGTGGGTTCAAGGATCTTATTCCATCCACGTTAAGTCGTCAGTCTTCCTGATTTACCCAGCTACACTTTGTCAATATAAATGCCAATATCTGTATAATGACTTTTAGGAACAATTTCTCTGGACATGTATGTAGGTCTCACATTGCAAGTGGTACTCTAAATAGAGGAATATTTAGAAACTTTACAAGTTATTAGAAATGATAGCTAATTCAAACAAACTAAAAATTTCTTTGAAAATATACCATAATAATAACAGCTAGCGGGCTCATTTGCCTGATCCCATATTTACATAGTAAGTGAGAGAATTAAAGACAAATTATATTTATCACATGTAATGGATGTAGACAAAGGAAAAAGGACACACTCTTCCTCCCTGACCCCCAGAAATGTGTATAGAGCCTTATTCTTCCATTCAGATTCATGCAAAAAAAAATCCTGATGATGATACATTTTGATTTCTTTTTTTCTGTCTTTTATATCTTCCTCCAAATCCCTGGTGCAAAATCTTTTCCTTTTCAGATGTTTGAAAAGAATGATAAGACCACATTAAAGCATGAGGCTGAGATTTATTCCATGATATTTGTCCTTTTGGGTGCTATTTGCTTTGTCGGTTTTTTCATGCAGGTAAGCTTTTAATAAATAAAACAAGTCTGAACATGGTGACATATTGATGTCATCCTCTGTTTGTTAAAAATATAATAACTAAATGTTAAAAAGAAATCGAAGGGTGAGTTAAGAATAAATGTAGATTTTCTTTTCCCCTCCCAGGGATTGTTTTACGGCCGAGCAGGAGAAATATTAACGATGAGATTAAGACACTTGGCATTTAAAGCCATGTTATATCAGGTCAGTGTTGCACTGATTTTCTCTTATTTTATTTAAAATTTATTTTAAAATATTCTAGCTTGTAGTTTTTTCTCAAGTTAACTTCTTGGCATCATCTTTCCTCTGATTGTTTAAAAGCATGTTTTTTTTGTGTGTTCTGTGCTGCAAAAAAAAATCTGCTGTCAGGATTCTTACAATATTTTTTTTCGAGTAGAAGCAAGTCCAAAACTGTTATGCTCTAAAATACAACTTAAACAAGGATTTAGGGCCCACTCCTTGTTTCTTGCGTTTATCTCGGCAAATCTTTCGTTCAATGCATAATACGGTGCTCCAGGATCAAAATGGAAAACCATATGAAAACTTAAAAGAGTTAAGAGCGACAACATCTTGTGAATATATTTTGAGAAGAAGTTGTTAATTTCTCCCGTTCTCATCCATGTGCACAACTTAACTTTTTCCACTCCAGACTTTGCAAAGCACCCAGTTTCTCTGCCCTGATAGGAAAAGTCCAGAAGTCAGATAGCATCAGTCTAGCTGACAGGACCTCCTGCCTCATACAGAGCATCAGTCACACCTGTGAAATAACTAAAACTAGGTGGATCAAGTAGTAATCTGAAGAAGTGAGTCTTGGGGGCAAATGGCAGGCATGTCTCCAATTGGCACCTCGAAAATTCTTTCATGAAGGCTGAGGTGGATTGGGTTACCCTGAAAGGCAGTAATCATTTGGAGCCCTTCGCCTCACTTTCTGTCACCAGTGCTTACCGAGCAGGAGCAAATAGCTTCCTGCCAGGCTAATTTCTTTTCAGAAATATAGTTACTGTCACTCCAGCTAAGTCGTCAGAACAAACCAGTTTTTACATCCTGTGCCTTTTAGGAGTAGTACTCTGAAGACCGGTGTGTAACAAAACTCCTCAGCTTTGTAGTCTAAAGGAACAAAATGCAGTGATGGAAAGTAGTGGTTTCTCATAGCAACTTGATGTTCTGAAGCAGTTGTTGCCCTCCTACCCTCTGCTCAAAAGCATCGAGTCTCTGATCTTGCTTCCACCTTAGGAGACACTCCTTATTCTGGGGGGAGAAGGCGTATGGGGGGATCATGAAACAACGTAATGCCCACATGGATCTCTCCTCTCAAAATTGTACTTAATAAATTTTTTTTTCAACACCGTACGTTTTTACCTCAGATCTTTTATGGCATAAGGCGAGATTTTGATGAACTAATATTGTATATCACACTTGTTGACAATTCCTACCATTTTTTTTGCTTCATGAATTTGTGGTTGTTTTTCCCTGTTCAAAAAAAATTATTTTAAGTTTCCTGGAGTGTTTAAAAATGGTTCCTAAATATCTGAATGTTTTATACAGAAGAGTACACGTTTTAATTTTCCCAAGCGTTACTTTTAACTTCCCCTCTGCTCAAGGTCATGGGCCATTTTGACCAGTGGAGCTGCTATTAATCCAGTATCCTGATGGTTAATACTAAACGGTGATCCTCTGCCCAGCGTTAACCATGTGAATACCAGGGCGGTAACATTCTTGGTTAAAGCAGTCTCTGACCAAAAGAACGCTCCAACCCTTACCCTAGGTATGAACTCTGGACCTCCACAAAGCGTGCACGTGCTTACAAAGACATATACGCAGAAATCCTATGCTCTTTAGCAGATGTTATTAAATCCCCCTTTTCAGCATGTCATTTGTTTTTCCTCTTCATCCTCCAGCATTCTTTTTGCTTCTTGTCTTTGCTTTTTAAAACTGGAGGAAAAGAAAAGAGTAGTACATCTGGTCTTTAAAGTATCTTCACATTTGTGCTTTTGTCTATAGTAAGGGAAGCTCCTACTGTGGGTTTGACCTAACTCTTACTACCTGATTTTTGTCCTAAGATAAGACTTTTTATGGCTTAGATAGCATGCTGAGGCTTGCAGTGCTTTTTATAACCCTCTTTTGAGGCAGAAGTATTTATGGAATCAGGCGTGGTCTTTTTATAGCTATAAAATCTAAATTTTATTTGCTTATTTGTAATCCTTCAAGATTTATATTATTCCAGGTGAAAAGAATGTTCTAGTTGTTGCTGCATATACAATGAAAACTGTGAGAGCCAGAACCCAATGGGACTGCCTTGTTTTTCTGCGTCTTACCAGTTTTCCACCTTTGACAGGGTGCAGTCTTACCACTTCTCTATCATTCTCTATTAGTCAAAAATATTTGAGTTTTCCTTCTCTGACAGGTTTGCACCTTACACAAGTTTCAGCTTTCACAGGTTTTGCTGTAATTCATTGTTTATTGTGTTTCAAAGCTAAATTTATGTTTCTTAATGATAAGTACTAACCTATACAGCTATTGAGTTTTTAAACAGATATGAAGTTTATTTTTGCTCATTTTCCTCTAAATTAAATTGACTAGGGCCTCTGTGAGGGTCTTTGAATCATAAGGTGATAGCACTGATGGTAATCAATAGGGGCCTAAAAAGTACCTAACCTACTTTCAAAAGGATATGAGACAGCAAATCCTTAAAAAAAAAATAGGTAATGAAATAGTCAGATGGGTGGCAGAACAGGGAAGGTGATTAAAAACTCTGACATCTAGTTACCTAGCATCAAATGCTGTCCTTGCACTTGCCAGCTGTGTGGCCTTGGGCAAGTTACTTAATCTCTCTGTACCTTAGTTTCCTCATTTATAAAATGTGGATAATCATAGTACCTACCCCACAGAGTTGTTGTGATGATTAAATGAGAAAGTATATGTCAGGCACTTTTTTTTAGCACAGTGTCTGGAACATAATAAAAACAAACAAAATAGTTGCCCTTGAGTCGATTCCATCCCATGGCCACCCCATGTATGTCAAAGTAAAACTGTACTCCATAAGATTTTCAATGGCTGTGACCATTTGGAAGTAGATCGCCAGGCCCTTCTTCCCAGGTGCCTCTGGGTGGGTTTGAACTGCCAACCTTTAGGTTAGTAGCCAAGTGCTTAACTATTTGTATCACCCAGGAACTCCCAGAACATGATAATCGCCCAATAAGTGTCAGCTTTTTTTTTTTTCTAGTAGAATTATTGGCCCCCAAATTTATTTACTAGTATTAAAATGCCTGATATCCTTAATTATAATCATTTTACCATCAGGAAGAAAGGATGCAAGCTAATTTTTACTCAACACCAACTATGTTCTAGAAACTTTGCCAAATGTTTTATCATATATTGACTGTGCTGGAAAACAATCCCTATAGTCCATGATTGCTGACTTCTTGAAAAGCAAATTTGGATATCTTGTTAACTGAACATTGGGTACTTACTAAGACTAGCTGCATATGTATCCTGTGCAGTATGTTTTATAGCAAGTTACCGTACAACCAGGAATGCAGTATTCAATTATAAATTCTTTTTCCTTTTTTTTTTTTACTTTATATTGTATCTAAAATTTCTTGGTACATTTCATACATCTAGAAACAATTATCAAATGTATGATATATCTTAACTGTTTAGATTATACAATAGAAAGCAGCCCTTCCCTGACAAGGAACACAACAGAGAACCCCTGAGTGAGCAGGAGAGCAGCAGGATACAGACCTCAAATTCTTGTAAAAAGACCAGACTTAATGGTCAGACTGGGACTGGAAGGACCCCGGAAGCCATGGTCCCCAGACCTTCTGTTACCCCAAGACAGGAACCATTCCCAAAGCCAACTCTTCAGACAGGGTTTGGACTGGAATATGGGATGGAAAATGATACTGGTGAAGAACGAGCTTCTTGGATCAAGTAGACACATGAGACTATGTTGGCATCTCCTGTCTGGAGGGGAGATGAGAGGGCAGAGGGGGTCAGTAGCTGGCCAAATGGACGCAAGGAGAGAAAGTGGAGGGAAGAAGTGTGCTGTCTCATTAGGGGGAGAGCAATTAGGAGTGTATAGCAAGGTGTATATAAATTTTTGTATGAGAGACTGACTTGATTTGTAAACTTTCATTTAAAGCACAATAAAAATTAATTTAAAAAAAAAAAGAAAGAAAGCAGGCCTTCCAGTTTAAGTGCCAAGTTATTGTAGTTACTGAGACGTGTGCCAGGCTCTGATTACTATTGTACTTTCAAAGTGGCTACTGTGCAGTGTAGATCATGATCTCTGTAGAATGCCCTTTGGTCATGGAGGACCCAAAGCTCATCAGGACACCTTCCCAACACAGTGGTTACAGAATAGAGCTCTTATGCTGGGGTCGTACCCAGCCTGCCTCCTGCCATATTCCCCCACGGGAGCTTTCTTCTTACACGACTGTAAGATTAATGTACAGCCCTCTGTTATGCCTTTGTTTCCTAGTTGGCAGAAATCTGTAACCTGGGCCTCAGGGCCCTGCCTGGTTGTAGTGAGCCAACAGTTCTTTTGCTTTTTAGTCACTAAGAATAAACCATTTTTCAATGGCATTTTCTAAAGAATTTTAATCTACAAGAGATACAAGTGGCTTGAGTGAGTGGGAGGAAGCATTAAATAGCTCGTAAAAGGAAATCAGAATCCCTCAGGTACAGAGGCGCTCAGAAGTGCTGTCTCCATTTGCTATTGAAAATGAAATTGGTTATTACATTAGGCTTTTATTGCTCACATTTTCGACCTGTCTCCTTCTTCGGATTGCATGCTTCTTGGATGCAGGGGTTTTACAGCCTTCTGCCTTTTTAGCTTCTCACGATGATCAGTGTTCAGCTCCGTATATATCACTGGCTAACTGGCTCTCACAGATGAGCTCCTGAACAAAATGGGCTTGGCGTGAAGTTCCCTTCCTGAAGCAGATTTCAGCATTAGTTCAGTATTCAAGGGTTAGCTTTTGCAGCATTCAGAATGTTGTAATATGAGAGTAATATGAAGTGCCTGGATCCGCCAGGTGCTCCTCGGAAACTCTATGGGGCAGTTCTACTCTGTCCTATAGGGTCGCTATGAATCGGAATCGACTCGATGGCACTGGGTGGGGGTGGTAAAGCCTTGCTTCACTGGACACTGAAGACAATGGGATAGACCTTTTTTTAAGAATTAATAAATTTAGGTAGAAAGATGTAAAAATTTTTCTAAATTGTGATATGCATTGCCTTAGTTTATAAACATTCCACGGTTCACAACCTAACCATTACTTTATGGTTTGAAATGACAACTTTAAACATCTGTTATTATGTAAAATAGTAATATGATAATGTATCCAGTCCTTCAGATTATATCTATAAATTTTTATGCAATAAGGAACAAGTCATTTGATCCATAGTGTTTACAAGAATGGAGCCCTATGACATAGTGTTAAGAACTCAACTGTTAACCAAAAGGTTGGCAGTTCAAATCCCACCAGCCTCTCCTTGGAAACCCTACAGGATGGTTCTGCCCTGTCCCGTGGGGTCACTATGAGTTTCAGAACCTACTCAAAGGCACCTAACAACAACACTTACAAGAATCGAGTAGCTGTGAATAAAGGAGGCAGGTAAAGGCCTACTTGCTACTTACTTACTTACTACTGCAGGATCACAAATCAGAGAAGAGTCTTTTTGCTAACCATATGTTAATTTCCTTTTTTCTCTAGGATCTTGCCTGGTTTGATGATAAGGAAAACAACACAGGAGCCTTGACAACAATATTAGCTGTAGATATAGCACAAATTCAAGGAGTATGTATTTCGTTCTTATTTCTAAGCAGTGTATGCGTGTGGTATGTGGGTAAGCACCTGTGCACGTGTGTCTATGCATATATGTGAGCTATGCTGAGATGGCCCACATCATTAAGCAGACCAGGTTATTCTCATGGCTAGCAGGGAATTCGCGGTGAAAGGTATAAAGAAGCCTTTGAGTTCTGGATATTTGTAGCCAGAAATAAAGGTTTGATACATGTAATTAGAGAACTGAAGAAGATATGAAGAATGAGTTAAAGAAATGAGCTCAGAATTCGATAGTAAGACAGGAAAAGATAGCAAAAGGAAAATACATAAACACAATTTAGAAGTTTTAGTAACACAATAAAACCAGTGCCATCGAGTCGTTCCAACTTATGGTGACCCCATATGTGTCAGAGTAAAACTGTGCTCCATAAGGTTTTCAGTGGCTGATTTTTCTGGAAGTAGATCACCAGTCCTTTCTTCCAAGGTGCATCAGAGAGGACCCAAACCACCAGCCTTTCAGTTAGCAGCCAAGCAGGTTAACCATTTTCACCGCCCAGAGACTTCTATCCCCCAGAAAATAAGCTCTTATTTAAAATAATGTTTAACAATAACGATTCTGTGCTAAGTGATAAAAGATCAAGTTAAACAGATATGTGTATCATGACTCATCACATTATGTATAAAATACATACAACAAAACAGACCTGCATCACATTCAAAATCAGTTACAGATTGTCAAAGTCGTGCTTAAATTAAGTGTGAGGATTAGCCTTGCGTGGAAGAGATAGAGTAATTTATTAATTTTCTTCCAATTATTTTAATAAAATTAACTTTTATGTAAGAAATGGGATTTCAACTCTGAGGAAAGAAGTGCAAAAGCAAGGCCAGCAAGTATCTGCTTTCCTACTTTTAACTTAAATGAGGTAAAACCTGCAATCTCTTTATTAAAATAAGAAACCAAGCAGAGTTATGGCCTTTTCATTGTGCTTTTCATGCATGTGGGAGGAATGAAGTATCAATGATCATCCTCTGAATGACAGAGATATGTCACAAGTTATTTCTTCTGTTTAAGGATCCCGAGGTGTTGATTAAAGACTTACGACCAGGGCAGCAAATTGTCAAATAAAACCCTTCAGAATTGCATATTTCTTTGGGAGGTTATTTCCATGGGACATGGCAACTATTCAAATTTTTGGACCTTTTACAAGAACTCTTTGTTCAATATATACATCCAAGGGCATGTTTCTATTGGCAGAGAATAGACCATTTTGGTTACAGTTGTGAATATTCATAGGCATCCATAATGGTTTCGAAAAATAGTTTTATGATATAGAAAGGGCTCCAGGGGGAAAGAACATCTTTTTTATTTCTTCTTGGGACTCTTTTTCTTAATTTTAAAGTCTAGGCTCTAGAATTTTAATAGATAGCATTTAAATATTAAAATAGACCCCAGAAGCTTAATTTTACTGGCATAAATGGGAAAAAAAAAAAAAAATGATGGCTAGAAGTCTACCTAACAATCAAATAACGAGCATAGCATTAAACTTCCACGCCACAGTACACTTAACTGAATGACAACTTTTGCATTTAGGAATTCCAGAGTTCACTACTCTAGGCAGAGTTATCATAATTCCATTCACACCTCCATTCTATAAAATTTGCTACTCTTCTTTATTGTGCTAATGATGTTCTCTTATTACCTATCGTTCAAATTCCTTAGAACCCAGTGAAACAGGCATTCTTGCCAACAACTATGTTTTTTTTACATGTGAGGCATCTTCTCTTTGAGCAGTTACCAGATTACCGATTAGCTCTGAAAAGCTAACACTACTTTCCTTACATTCACTGGTTGCTTTCTAATAAGTAGTATTGTCTCTCATCAAAAGAAATTAATAAGAATACTTGTCAGCCTGACTCCTCATGAGCATCTGACTGATACTGCTTGATCACTTGAAACTTGCAATTGCAATGATAATCTTTGGTCTCATAATAACTTCTGGGTAAGTCAAACCATTTTCACTGAATGAAAAGTAGCAGCAAGAGAATAAATGGTCGGAATAGTGATAGCCCATCTTAAAGTTGCTGCATTTAAAAAGTAAAGCAGCCAAAGAAGGATTCAAAGAGAGAGATTATGTCTGTTAACATATAATTCACCTGAACCCTTGCTTTGCCATTTAAAGGTGGATTCATATCTAACTTGAACGAATACCCTTTCAGTTGAACAAAGATTTATATATCAGTCATATTTGTATACTACTTCCTTTCTCATAAAAATGGTCTGGATTGGAGATGAATCAGGAAATGATCGTTTGAGGGTTGTATTTCTTATCATATCAACTTAAGTCATTTTTTATTTCAGTTTATTCATCAATTTCAATTACATTTTACTTCATCACATATATTAGGGTGAATGTTCATACAAATAGCACTTTAATAATAACAAATGTTATTTTGAAATCCTTACTAACTACCCAAAAGGTATTCCTCTGGCCATCTTTAGAAGCTCTCATACTTTGAGAGTCATGATAAACATGTATAAGTGAAATAGAGTCATAGGACAGCATGATTCCTGAAATGGTTGACTGAATCCAATTTAACTTGTATTGTTTTAGCCCAAGGTAATGGTTTATTGCCAATACCTTTGTCAGCACATTATTTTCTGTATAATAAGTAGGTTTATTAAAGGCATAAAGCCATTTTAGAATCTTTGGGAAGGTAGGTTCCATAAAACTACAAGGTATTTTTTCTGTATATTTCATAGTTCCTTTTCATCAATGAAAAGCCTTATTTTTGTTTTACAAGGAGATGTGTTATCATTACTTAAGGGGTACTGAGTTTCTGCTTGGGGAGATGAAAAACTTTTGGAAACGGATAGTGATAATGGTTACACAACATGGGGAATTAATTAATGTTGCTGAATTGCACTTAAAAATGATTAAAAGGGCAAGTTTTTTATTATACATATTTTGCCACAGTAAATTTTTTAAATAGAACTATTTAAAAAAAAAAAAAAACCCATTGCCACCAAGTTGATTCCAACTCATAGCAACCCCATGGGACAGAGTAGAACTGTCCCATAGAGTTTCCAAGGAGCACCTGGTGGATTCAAACTGCCAACCTTTTGGTTAGCAGACAAAGCTCTTAACCACTACACCACCAGGGTTTCCAGAACTATGTGTATTACTACTATTACTAAAAATTTACCTGCCATCAGTTACTTAATAAGATATATGTATCAGGCAGGGAGCCAAGATGGCGGACTAGGCAGACGCTACCTCGGATCCCTCTTACAACAAAGACACGGAAAAACAAGTGAATCAATCACATACATAACAATCTACGAACCCTGAACAACAAACACAGATTTAGAGACGGAGAACGAACTAATACGGGGAAGCAGCGATTGTTTCCAGAGCCTGGAGCCAGCATACCAGTCAGGTACGGCACAAGCACAGAGACCTGCTCCACCCCCCTGAACTAACCCCGGGAGGGGGACCAGCCGGTTCCACGGGCGGCGTGGGACGCAGCCGGTAGGAGAAGTCCCCGGGAGGCAGTGACTGGTCTTGGAGCAGAAAGAGCAGCGTCCGAGCCGGGGAACCGTCCCGCAGGGATTTGGACTGGACGCAGGTACGGCATAAACACGGAGAGTTGCTCCACCCCCCTGAACTAACCCCGGGAAGGGGACCAGCCGGGTCGCGTGGGCGGTGTGGGACGCAGCCGGTAGGAGAAGTCCCCGGGAGGCAGCGACTGGTATTGGAGCAGGGAGAACAGCGTCCCAGCCGGGACACTCGGTCACGGCACAAGCACGGGGAGCTGCTCCACCCATCTGAACTAACCCCGGGAGGAGGCCCAACTGGCTCTCGGGTGTGGCATGGCCACGCGGCTGGAGGGACGAGAAGTCCCCGGGAGGCAGCGACTGATTTTGGAGTCGAGAGTGCACCGTCCCAGTAGGGGAGCCTTGACGCTGGGCGTGGGGCTGGAAGCGGAGGATCTGACCGTGACTCCAGTGGGCCAGACCCCCCGGGGGCAATCTCCACACAGCCAGCACACATAGGTGACGCGCCCCGCGGGAATCTCAGATATAATAGTCATTCCAAGCAAGACAAGCAACTCCGGCTATATTCTGAGGTGCTACTCTCCTATCTCTCTGTTCCCTCCCCCACCCTCCCCAGGCGGCTTCATTAACATCTGAATAGGCTGAGCCAGAGGGAGAACTCTGATAGGGATCTGACTGCATTTTTTTTTAGCGGATTTTCTGGAAAAACTAGTTTCCCAGTGATGGCTCGGAGACAACAATCCATATCAAACCACTTAAAGAAGCAGACCATGACAGCTTCTCCAACCCCCCAAACAAAAGAATCAAAATCTTTCCCAAATGAAGATACAATCCTGGAATTATCAGATACAGAATATAAAAAACTAATTTACAGAACACTTAATGATATCACAAATGAAATTAGGATAACTGCAGAAAAAGCCAAGGAACACACTGATAAAACTGTTGAAGAACTCAAAAAGATTATTCAAGAACATAGTGGAAAAATTAATCAGTTGCAAGAATCTATAGAGAGACAACATGTAGAAATCCAAAAGATTAACAATAAAATTACAGAATTAGACAACGCACTAGGAAGTCAGAGGAGCAGACTCGAGCAATTAGAATGCAGACTGGGACATCTGGAGGACCAGGGAATCAACACCAACATAGCTGAAAAAAAATCAGATAAAAGAATTTAAAAAAATGAAGAAACCCTAAGAATTATGTGGGACTCTATCAAGAAGGATAACCTGCGGGTGATTGGAGTCCCAGAACAGGGAGGGGGGACAGAAAACACAGAGAAAATAGTTGAAGAACTCCTGACAGAAAACTTCCCTGACATCATGAAAGACGAAAGGATATCTATCCAAGATGCTCATCGAACCCCATTTAAGACTGATACAAAAAGAAAAACACCAAGACACATTATCATCAAACTCACCAAAACCAAAGATAAACAGAAAATTTTAAAAGCAGCCAGGGAGAAAAGAAAGGTTTCCTTCAAGGGAGAATCAGTAAGAATATGATCTGACTACTCAGCAGAAACCATGCAGGCAAGAAGGGAATGGGACGACATATACAGAACACTGAAGGAGAAAAACTGCCAGCCAAGGATCATATATCCAGCAAAACTCTCTCTGAAATATGAAGGCGAAATTAAGATATTTACAGACAAACACAAGTTTAGAGAATTTGCAAAAACCAAACCAAAGCTACAAGAAATACTAAAGGATATTGTTTGGTCAGAGAACCAATAATATCAGATATCAGCACAACACAAGGTCACAAAACAGAACATCCTGATATCAACTCAAATAGGGAAATCACAAAAACAAACAAATTAAGATTAATTAAAAAAAAAAATACACATAACAGGGAATCATGGAAGTCAATAGGTAAAAGATCACAATAATCAAAAAGAGGGACTAAATACAGGAGGCATTGAACTGCCATATGGAGAGTGATACAAGGCGATATAGAACAATACAAGTTAGGTTTTTACTTAGAAAAATAGGGGTAAATAATAAGGTAACCACAAAAAGGTACAACAACTCTATAACTCAAGATAAAAACCAAGAAAAACGTAACGACTCAACTAACATAAAGTCAAGCACTATGAAAATGAGGATCTCACAATTTACTAAGAAAAACGCCTCAGCACAAAAAAGTATGTGGAAAAATGAAATTGTCAACAACACACATAAAAAGGCATCAAAATGACAGCACTAAAAACTTATTTATCTATAATTAAGCTGAATGTAAATGGACTAAATGCACCAATAAAGAGACAGAGAGTCACAGACTGGATAAAGAAACACGATCCATCTATATGCTGCCTACAAGAGACACACCTTAGACTCAGAGACACAAACAAACTAAAACTCAAAGGATGGAAAAAAGTATATCAAGCAAACAATAAGCAAAAAAGAAGAGGAGTAGCAATATTAATTTCTGACAAAATAGACTTTAGACTTAAATCCACCACAAAGGATAAAGAAGGACACTATATAATGATAAAAGGGACAATTGATCAGGAAGACATAACCATATTAAATATTTATGCACCCAATGACAGGGCTGCAAGATACATAAATCAAATTTTAACAGAATTGAAAAGCGAGATAGATACCTCCACAATTATAGTAGGAGACTTCAACACACCACTTTCGGAGAAGGGCAGGACATCCAGTAAGAAGCTCCACAGAGACATGGAAGACCTACTTACAACAATCAACCAACTTGACCTCATTGACTTATACAGAACTCTCCACCCAACTGCTGCAAAATATACTTTTTTTTCTAGCGCACATGGAACATTCTCTAGAATAGACCACATATTAGGTCATAAAACAAACCTTTGCAGAGTCCAAAACATCGAAATATTACAAAGCATCTTCTCAGACCACAAGGCAATAAAACTAGAGATCAATAACAGAAAAACTAGGGAAAAGAAATCAAATACTTGGAAACTGAACAATACCCTCCTGAAAAAAGACTGGGTTATAGAAGACATCAAGGAGGGAATAAGGAAATTCTTAGAAAGCAACAAGAATGAAAATACTTCCTATCAAAACCTCTGGGACACAGCAAAAGCAGTGCTCAGAGGCCAATTTATATCGATAAATGCACACATACAAAAAGAAGAAAGAGCCAAAATCAGAGAACTGTCCCTACAACTTGAACAAATAGAAACTGAGCAACAAAAGAATCCATCAGGCACCAGAAGAAAACAAATAATAAAAATTAGAGCTGAACTAAATGAATTAGAGAACAGAAAAACAATTGAAAGAATTAACAAAGCCAAAAGCTGGTTCTTTGAAAAAATTAACAAAATTGATAAACCATTGGCTAGACTGACTAAAGAAATACAGGAAAGGAAACAAATAACCCGAATAAGAAATGAGAAGGACCACATCACAACAGAACCAAATGAAATTAAAAGAATCATTTCAGATTATTATGAAAAATTGTACTCTAACAAATTTGAAAACCTAGAAGAAATGGATGAATTCCTGGAAAAACACTACCTACCTAAACTAACACATTCAGAAGTAGAACAACTAAATAGACCCATAACAAAAAAAGAGATTGAAACGGTAATCCAAAAACTCCCAACAAAAAAAAGCCCTGGCCTGGACGGCTTCACTGCAGAGTTCTACCAAACTTTCAGAGAAGAGTTAACACCACTACTACTAAAGGTATTCCAAAGCATAGAAAATGACGGAATACTACCCAACTCATTCTATGAAGCCACCATCTCCCTGATACCAAAACCAGGTAAAGACATTACAAAAAAAGAAAATTATAGACCTATATCCCTCATGAACATTGATGCAAAAATCCTCAACAAAATTCTAGCCAATAGAATCCAAGAACACATCAAAAAAATAATTCACCCTGATGAAGTGGGATTTATACCAGGTATGCAAGGCTGGTTTAATATCAGAAAAACCATTAATGTAATCCACCACATAAATAAAACAAAAGACAAAAACCACATGATCTTATCAATTGATGCAGAAAAGGCATTTGACAAAGTTTAACACCCATTCATGATAAAAACTCTTACCAAAATAGGAATTGAAGGAAAATTCCTCAACATAATAAAGGGCATCTATGCAAAGCCAACAGCCAATGTCACTCTAAATGGAGAGAAGCTGAAAGCATTTCCCTTGAGAACGGGAACCAGACAAGGATGCCCTTTATCACCGCTCTTATTCAACATCGTGTTGGAAGTCTTAGCCAGGGCAGTTAGGCTAGACAAAGAAATAAAAGGTATCCGGATTGGCAAGGAAGAAGTAAAGTTACCACTATTTGCAGATGACATGATTATATACACAGAAAACCCTAAGGAATCCTCCAGAAAACTACTGAAACTAATAGAAGAGTTTGGCAGAGTCTCAGGTTATAAAATAAACATACAAAAATCACTTGGATTCCTCTACATCAACAAAAAGAACACCGAAGAGGAAATAACCAAATCAATACCATTCACAGTAGCCCCCAAGAAGATAAGATACTTAGGAATAAATCTTACCAAGGATGTAAAAGACCTATACAAAGAAAACTACAAAGCTCTACTACAAGAAATTCAAAAGGACATACTTAAGTGGAAAAACATACCCTGCTCATGGATAGGAAGACTTAACATAGTAAAAATGTCTATTCTACCAAAAGCCATCTATACATTTAACGCACTTCCGATCCAAATTCCAATGTCATATTTTAAGGGGATAGAGAAACAAATCACCAATTTCATATGGAAGGGAAAGAAGCCCCAGATAAGCAAAGCACTACTGAAAAAGAAGAAGAAAGTGGGAGGCCTCACCTTACCTGACTTCAGAACCTATTATACAGCCACAGTAGTCAAAACAGCCTGGTATTGGTACAACAACAGACACATAGACCAATGGAACAGAATTGAGAACCCAGACATAGATCCATCCACGTATGAGCAGCTGATATTTGACAAAGGACCAGTGTCAATTAACTGGGGAAAAGATAGCCTTTTTAACAAATGGTGCTGGCATAACTGGATATCCATTTGCAAAAAAATGAAACAGGACCCATACCTCACACCATGCACAAAAACTAACTCCAAGTGGATCAAAGACCTAAACATAAAGACTAAAACGATAAAGATCATGGAAGAAAAAATTGGGACAACCCTAGGAGCCCTAATACAAGGTATAAACAGAATACAAAACATTACCAAAAATGATGAAGAGAAACCCGATAACTGGGAGCTCCTAAAAATCAAACACCTATGCTCATCTAGAGACTTCTCCAAAAGAGTAAAAAGACCACCTACAGACTGGGAAAGAATTTTCAGCTATGACATCTCCGACCAGCGCCTGATCTCTAAAATCTACATGATTCTGTCAAAACTCAACCACAAAAAGACAAACAACCCAATCAAGAAGTGAGCAAAGGATATGAACACACATTTCACTAAAGAAGATATTCAGGCAGCCAACAGATACATGAGAAAATGCTCTCGATCATTAGCCATTAGAGAAATGCAAATTAAAACTACGATGAGATTCCATCTCACACCAGCAAGGCTGGCATTAATCCAAAAAACACAAAATAATAAATGTTGGAGAGGCTGCGGAGAGATTGGAACTCTCATACACTGCTGGTGGGAATGTAAAATGGTACAACCACTTTGGAAATCTATCTGGCGTTATCTTAAACAGTTAGAAATAGAACTACCATACAACCCAGAAATCCCACTCCTAGGAATATACCCTAGAGATACAAGAGCCTTCATACAAACAGATATATGCACACCCATGTTTATTGCAGCTCTGTTTACAATAGCAAAAAGCTGGAAGCAACCAAGGTGTCCATCAACGGATGAATGGGTAAATAAATTGTGGTATATTCACACAATGGAATACTACGCATCGATAAAGAACAGTGACGAATCTCTGAAACATTTCATAACATGGAGGAACCTGGAAGGCATTATGCTGAGCGAAATTAGTCAGAGGCAAAAGGACAAATATTGTATAAGACCACTATTATAAGATCTTGAGAAATAGTAAACCTGAGAAGAACACATACTTTCGTGGTTACGAGGGGGGAAGGGAGGGAGGGTGAGAGAGGGTTTTTTATTGATTAATCAGTAGATAAGAACTGCTTTAGGTGAAGGGAAAGACAACACTCAATACATGGAAGGTCAGCTCAATTGGACTGGACCAAAAGCAAAGAAGTTTCCGGGATAAAAGGAATGCTTCAAAGGTCAGGGGAGCAAGTGCGGGGGTCTGGGGAACATGGTTTGTGGGGACTTCTAAGTCAATTGGCAAAATAATTCTATTATGAAATCATTCTGCATCCCACTTTGAAATGTGGCATCTGGGGTCTTAAATGCTAACAAGCGGCCATCTAAGATGCAGCAATTGGTCTCAACCCACCTGGAGCAAAGGAAAATGAAGAACACCAAGGCCACACGACAACTAAGAGCCCAAGAGACAGAAAGGGCCACATGAACCAGAGATCTACATCATCCTGAGACCAGAAGAACTAGTTGGTGCCCGGCCACAATCGATGACTGCCCTGACAGGGAGCACAACAGAGGACCCCTGAGGGAGCAGATCAGTGGGATACAGACCTCAAATTCTCATAAAAAGACCAAACTTAATGGTCTGACTGAGACTAGAGGAATCCCGGCAGCCATGGTCCCCAGACCTTCTGTTGGCACAGGACAGGAACCATCCCCAAAGACAACTCATCAGACATGAAAGGGACTGGTCAGCGGGTGGGAGAGAGACGCTTATGAAGAGTGAGCTAATTATATCAGGTGGACACTTGAGATTGTGTTGGCAACTCTTGTCTGGAGGGGGGATGGGAGGATAGAGAGAGAGGGAAGCAGGCAAAATTGTCACGAAAGGAGAGACTGAAAGGGCTGACTCAAGAAGGGGAGAGCAAGTGGGAGTAGGGAGTGAGATGTATGTAAACTTATATGTGACAGACTGATTGGATTTGTAAACGTTCACTTGAAGCTTAATAAAAGTTATTAAAAAAAAAAGAAAGAAAGAAAGGCCTGACAATCTACTTCCAAGAAATCAGGCATTAAAAACCCTACAGAGCAGTTCTACTCCAACACAGTTGAGGTAAACATGAGTCAGAATAAACTTGAAGGCAACTGTTTTTTTAATTGAGAGAAAAAGTGTCATGATGTGAAAAACCCTTCCAATCTCACACTTTTATTTTTAACTATTTAAGTGAGATAAATGGATGGATGGACGGATGGATGGGACGGATGGACAGATGGGTGGGTGGGTGGGTGGATGGATGGATGGATGGATGGATGGATGGATGGATGGATGGATGGATGGATGGATGGATGGATGGATGGATGGATGGATGGATGGATGGATGGATGGATGGATGGATGGACAGACGGACGGACGGACAGATGGATGATAGATAAAAGAGAAAGAAAAATTGGGAACTGTTAACAACTTCTGAATTTGTAAATATAGGTGAAGGATATATATGTGTTCATTGTTCTGTCTTTTCAGAATTTCTATAGGTTTGAAATTTTTCAAAATAAAAATTGGGAGATAATATGAGAAAAAGTAGAAAAAAAAAAAGATATATGTATCAGCGATTAAGAGCTTGGCTGCTAACCAAAAGGTCAGCAGTTCAAGTCCACAAGCTGCTCCTTGGAAACTCTGTGGGGCAGTTCTGCTCTGTCCTATGGGGTCGCTGTGAGTTGGAAGTGAGTTTTTTGTTTGTTTGTTTTGTTTTTATCCTATCAATATGTTGTTGTTGTTGTTGTTAGGTGCCATCAAGTCCATTCCGACTTATAGTGACCCTATGCACAATAGAAGAAAACACTGCACCATCCTCACAAGCATTGCTATGTTTGAGCTCATTGTTGCAGCCACTATGTCATTCCATCTCGTTGAGTGTCTTCCTCTTTTTTGCTGACCGTCAACTTTACCAAGCATGATGTCCTTCCCCAGGGACTGGTCCCTCCTGATAACATGTCCAAAGTAAGGAGCATACTTCTTCCAAGACAAATTTGTTCATTCTTCTGGTGGTCCATGGTATATTTAGTACTCTTCGCCAACACCATAACTCAAAGGCATCAATTCTTCTTCAGTCTTCCTTATTCATTGTTCAGCTTTCACATGCATATTAGGTGATTGAAAAACACCATGGCTTGGGCCAAGCGTACATTAATCCTTAAAGTGACATCTTTAAAGAGATCTCTTGCAGCACATTTGCCCAATGCAATGCATAGTCTGATTTCTTGGTTGCTGCTTCCATAGACACTGATTATGGATCCAAGAAAAATGAAATCCTTGACAACTTCAATCATTTCTCGTTTATCATGATGTTGCTTATTGGTCCAGTTATGAGGATTTTTGTTTTCTTTATGTCGAGATGTAATCCATACTGAAGGCTATGGTCTTTGATCTTCATCAAGTGCTTCAAATCCTCTTCGCTTTCAGCAAGCAAAGTTGTGTCATCTGCATATCGGAGGTTGTTAATGAGTCTTCCTCCAGTTTTGATGTCCCATTCTTCTTCACATAGTCCAGCTTTTCTAATTATTTGCGCAGCATACAGATTGAATAAGTATGGTGAAAAGATACAACCCTGACACCTTTTCTGACTTTAAACCATGCAGTATTCCCTTGTTCTGTTCAAACAACTGATTCTTGCTCTAAGTACAGGTTCCTCAAGAGCACAATTAAGTGTTCCGGAATTCCTATTCTTTGAAATGTTATCCATAATTTGTTATGATCTGCACAGTTCATTGCCTTTTCATAGTCAATAAAATACAAGTAAACATCTTTCTGGTATTCTCTCCTTTCAGCCATGATCCATCTGACATAAGCAATGATATCCCTTGTTCTCTGTCCTCTTCTGAATCTGGCTTGAATTTCTGGCAGTTCTTTGTCAATGTATTGTTGTAACCATTATATACGTATACTATCAAGTATATATATATACATTAAGGATATACATGTATATCCTACACCAAAAAAGCCAAACCCATTGCCGTCAAGTTGATTCTGACTCATGTATATCCTATTCTGTCTTAATTATTGCTAAAAATTTACCTGCCATCAATTACTTGATAGGATATATATAAACATGTATGTATGTATGTATACACTACATATATATATCCTATCAAGTAATTGATGGCAGGTAAATTTTTAGTAATATTTAGATAACATTTATTCTAAAGTAACAGAACATTTTATTCTTTACAAAACATGATTACAATTTTAAAAAATTATTTCCAACTATGCTGTATGCATATATATCTGATCTATTGCTGTTAGTTCCCATGGAGTCAGTTCCGACTCATGGTGACCCCATGTGTGCAGAGCAGACATACACTCCATAGGGTCTTCATGGCTGTGATCTTTTGAAAGCAAATCAGCAGGCCTGTCTTCCGAGGCACCACTGGGTGGTTTGAACCACCAAGCTTTTGGCTAGTAGTGGAGCGCTTAAACTTTTACACCACCCAGCCATGTATGCGGTCTATCAAACCAAAAAAACCACGGCCATTGAGTTGATTCTGACCCGTAGTGACCCTGTAGGACACAGTAGAGCTGCCCCATAGGGTTTCCAGGGCTGCAAGATGTGGTCTATAGGAGCATCAGTAGGAGTGCTCAAGTTCTATAGAAGACTTAAGGTAGCTTTCTGCCCAGCTATCTGATCTATATAACTTTGAAACTCATAGTGGAGGTGGTGGGCGAAGGAGGCAAACACATTTATTTTCTCATCACCCTTAAAGCCTCAAGTGGCAGAGTATAAGTCAGCATTAGGCACCAAATGAGTTCTTATTGCAGCACCATAAGTCTTACAGTTAGTGTATAATAACCCAGCCACTCAACTTAGATTATCTGTGAGTCTTGGTTTTTAGTATTTAGTGGTCTATTTGGTGTTTGCTGCTGTCATTTTTTTTTTTTTTTTACTTTGTTGAATTTTTCTTAAATATTTTAATGGGAAATTGGAAAGGGTCTGAGTCATAACCAGATGCAATTTTGAAACTGAAGCCACAAAGGTGTTCTAGGAATAAGACAGGGACTTGGGATGGGGTGGAGAGGGGGGGAGTTACTTGTTATTCTTGTTATTTCAACGAAGATACTCTTTTTTTTTTTTTTTTTTTTTTGCAATTTCAATGAAATATGTATGGGTGAATCTTAATGCAATCTTTTAGAGAATCAAGTTAGCAGTATCTATTCAGAATGTAAAAGAGTATACACCCTTTAACATGTAAGTCGAGTTGGTGAATTTAGCATTAAGAAATAAAAGGTGAACAAAAGATTTGCAGGAGTTGATGAGGCATAAGGTCAGCAACTTACTGCTCAGTGGTTCAGGTAGCAAAGCATGTTTTATCGACCAATTATGAGTTGTATGATTATGGGCAAGTTATCTCATCTCTCTGCTTCCATGTCTTCATTTATACTATGGGGATAATGACAGGATCTATCTCTTAGCATTGTGGTGAAATTAAGTGAAATAGTAAAGCTAAAGTGATTATTTAGAGTGCAGTAAAAGTTGGCTACTTTTTTAGTGCCTTTATATATCAGCTACAACAGTGTTACGAATGTTCTGGTTACCAACACTTGTTTTTCATTACTTCTCCTATTTAGGGTCCTCTTTTAGGCTTTTTTAGGCTACCTTTCTTGGCCTCCTTTCCATCTCAACTCTTGTTTCTCTAACACAAAGCTTCACACTAAAAAAGCACTGAGTTTGAATCCAGAGAGTGTGAGCTATGTGCGTGCATGATTATAGTATCTTAACCACCAGAGAGAATTCATATGAAAAATAAATTTACAAAAATTACATAAGAATCTTTTTGCAGATTCAATAAGGCAGGACTGTTTTCCATTAAAATAGAAATTGACAATTCACCCTAGAATATTATTGAAGATGAATTAGATTCTATTTTTGTAAATATGGAAGCTAAAGCATAGCATTCTCCTCCTTTTTACCATCCATGAAATAAAATGTGCAAAACCTGCATAAAGAATTCATATCCATAACTCAGGTCATCTTTAACAAACACTTCATGGATGTTAAACTAGCATTTTAATGCCGTAATTATTAAAATGTTTATTTTCTTGTAAAATTCTTAGCAAACGTGACAATGTTACAAATGGTAAACAGCAAAAAATGCTTAACTAAAGATTGTTTCTTTGTTTTCCAGGTAGTTTTTTTCACATTAACCCTGAGTCTGCAATTTTCAAATGCTACCTTATCAAGAGTTTATCTATAACCATCAAAGAAAAGCAGCTTTATTTACATTTGAATTGCATAATTTAGGTTGATTAGATTGTGTGTGTGTGTGTGTGTGTGTGTGTGTGTGTGTTGTGTGCTTGAGCACGCCTGTGTATTGTTTTTATTGTTGTGGGATGTTTGGTGGAGCTTGGGGAAACAAGAAGAGTGTGATAGTGTATCTTCCATTAAAAAAAAGAAAAAAGAAATCCTGCAACTTCAGCATTTCATGACACTTAACTTGGGTTAAAATGTAAAATCCTGCAAAACAACTTAAGGAGAGCTCTATAGAGCACCATAAAAGTTTCCCTTTCAGCAAATTGTATTTAATTTCAGGTAGCATGTTCCTATCATGCTTCTATGCAGTCTTCTATAGCATCCCACTAAACTAAAAGCCAATTCATTTAGACTTTAGTGTATTGGACTTAAGGGGGCAAAATAAAGGGTAATGGTTCCTTAGTAGAGAACATTTTAAAAATATTGCGTCATTTAATTTCTAAGTATAAATCAAAGTATGTAAGTATAAATTTGTCTAAGTTTAAATCCTAAAAAAAGAAAGCCTGCTTTGTTTTGCAACAAACTATAATAGGGATTCTTGTAAATTCAAAACTAGCTGATTTTTTGCTCCCCAAAATATATCATAGGCAACAGGTTCAAGACTTGGTGCCATAACACAAAATGCAACGTGCATGGTACTCTCACTTATCGTTTCCTTCGTATATGGATGGGAGATGACACTCTTGATTCTGATTATTGCTCCAGTGCTTGCTCTGACAGGAATAATTGAAACTGCAGCAATGACTGGATTTGCCAACAAGGATAAGCAAGAACTTAAGCGTGCTGGAAAGGTAAAATGAAGACTGTTGTTACCATCATACCGATTTTAAGAGAAAAATAATCAAAGCCCCCATCTTTACAATATGTTAGCTTCATCCATTAGGAATCTGTAAAGTGGTATATATGTACTAAAAGGCATACAGAGCAGTTTAGGGTGGTGGGTAGATATGTCGGCACAGTGGGTAAGAGCTTGGCTGCTAACCAAAAGGTCAGCAGTTCAAATCCATCAGCCGCTCCTTGGAAACCCTATGTGGCAGCCCTACTCTGTCCTCTTGGATCACTATGAGTCAGAATCGACTCGATGACAACAGGTTTGGTTTTGGTTTGATAGGTGTGTTATAAGAATACGGTGCGGTGATTTAGAGTATGGGCTCTGGAGTTAGATTGGTTGAGTTAGAATCCGGATTCTATCACTAGCATATGTGTGATATGGGCAAGTTATTTAAACTTTTCTGGACTTCAGTTTCCTCATCTGTAAAGTAGAAATAATAATCGTATCCACTTAAAGATTTTTGTGAGGAGTATGCAAAACACTTAGAATTATTATAGGCAAAACATTTACAATAGTGTCTGAAAAACAGTGAAAAAAAAAAAAACTATTTCCATCAAGTCAATTCCAGCTCATGGTGACCTCATGTGTTACAGAGTAGAACTGCTCCACAGGGTTTTCTTGGCTTTAATCTTTACAGAAGCTGATCTCCAGGGCTTTCTTCCATGGCACTGCTAGGTGGGCCCGAACCATCAACCTTTAGGTTAGTAGTGGAGCATAAGCCATCTACACCACCCAGAGACCTTTGGAAGACAGTAAGCATTCAATAATGCCAGCCGATATTACTATACTGTGTCATGGGGAAACTTGCTTACCTCATGATTCTTTATCCTCTAATTGTTGAATATTTAAATTTGCCTGAACAATTTGTTCTGCTGAGTATTTTATTTTTCAAAATAAATGAGGAATATAAGTGTACTTATTAAAAAAAAAAAAAAAGGCCATTGCTATGGGGTTGATTCCAACTCATAGTGACCCTGTAGGACAGAGTAGAACTGCCCCATAGGATTTCCAAAGAGCACCTGGTGAATTTGAACTACAGACCTTTTGGTTAGCAGCTGTAGCTCTTAACCACTACACCAGCAGGGTTTCCATACTTGTACAGAAATTGCCTTAAACAAGGTTTCAGAGACAAGGACCATTTTTATACTGATCAAAATGAACAATTTAATTATTTTAAAAATCCTTTGATGCATTAAATTTCTCTGGAAATTTAATTTCTCATATTTATGAAAACAATTGTTGTATTGGAGATTTAGGGAAACACGTGTCTTGTGGAATCATAAGATTTAAGAATGGAAGGTCCAACCTCACCCAAAGTAGAAATCTCTTGTGCAACATCCCAAGTGGCCACCCATCCACTCATCCTCCACTCACTTTCCCATCCAATGGCAGGCAGATCATTACCTACCCTGGAATAGCCTTGTATGATAGGCAGTTTTTTCTTTGTATGTTTGTTTTTTAGTGCCCTTCCATGCTAATCTTTTTGGCTTTGATCTTGGTAGAGATTCAAACCCTGTTTCTCAAGACAGCCCTTCAGAAGCTGCATCATGTAAACCCTGAGTCTTCTCTTAGCCACCTCCAGGCCTTTAAGTAGTTCCTTTCTTGCTACACTTTGAACGATCTTTGCAACATTAGTAAACATCCTCTGGATAGAAAAAATGATTTTAATATCATTTATGGTCTGTATCACAGTGACTATATCATTGCTGGCACATTATAAATATTTATTATGAATATTCATGACTAGGAATTCCAAGCACATGACTCATTGTAATCTGGTTTGCCTAACCTTTGGACCTTTCCACATTTCTTGCACTAGCTAAGGACCCTTGGAATTTCTGTTTCTGCTGTGCAGACTGAACTATTAGCAAATATTTGCCTCAGAGACAGTAAAAAGTTGTTTGATCCCCTCCCTGTGTACAAATTATCACAATTTGTACAGTAATGGGGCCCCAATTAATGACATTTTAGTCATCTTATTTTTATGTCATGAAGTTTAGTCATATATGTACCCTTTAACCACAGAAACACCTAGTTGTTTTTGTTATTTGTATCATTAATCTCACACTATCCAAACAGTAACTCCAACAAATAGGCTGTCTGAATCCTTTTCTATAGTTTTAATCAAACCTCAATTTACCAAACACCAATTCGGTATACAGACCAATAGAATATCTTAATCCTTCTCTGGTTGCATGTGTATCTTTGGAAAAATCAGTAAATGTTTTATTTTTCAGACTTAAAATGCTCGTATTAGTAAAAAAGACTGTCTTCTAAGGTCGTATAATGATGTTAGTCATTTCTCCAATTTGAACAATAATCACAAAAAATTTTTGTTCTTTTTCTTTAACTCAAACAAGTCTTCAGCATTCTTATCCATTTTCCTTGTACACTACAGAATATATCACAAATGAAAGTGTCTGAGTTCATTTTGAAGTTAATGAGAGCATCAAAACCGAGAGCAGAATCCTGGTGTTGTGAACTCAGTCCAGAAATCTAGCTCGCTCCTATAGCCATGTTCTCCTTCATATAATGCTACACACCCAGACCTGTCCCACTCTGTCCCACCATCCACTCTGCTGGGCTAGAAACAGAATGTGAAAACAGGAAGTTACTCTTTCAAGCAATGTGTGTTCTCATGTCCAAGTTTATTCTAAGCCAAAACCCTTTCTTCCATTTTGAGTCCTATGTGATTACTCATTCTTTTTTGGAAACTATATGGAGAAGCATTAATCACATGTGAAATAAATCCAAACAGAACCCAGTGCCGTTGAGCCAATCCCGACTCCTAGCCACCCTGTAGGACAGAGTAGAACTCCCCCATAGGGTTTCTAAGGCTGTAATCTTTATGGAAGCAGACCGCCACATCTTTCTCCCACGGAGTGTCTGGTGAGTTTGAACCACCGACCTTTCATTTAGTGGTCAAGCGCTTTAACCAGTGCACCCCCACAGCTGTGAATTAAATATCTTTTTAAATTCATAGACATCATATTAAGAAATGGTTCTATCTTTTAAAGAAACTTGTAGCCACATCCCATGCTATTTTACTGGAATGTTCCTGAGTCTTTGGCTGCAATTTGCATGTTTGTGCTATACTGAAATAATCATTTATTTGATTCTCTCTGCCATCTTCTTTTTGAATTGTCTTATAAAATATAGGAAAGCTCTCATGCAAGATTGCATACAAACGTAATGCTCACTTGTGTTTGATTCCTCCAGCCTGTGGAGTAATTTAAATTGAAAAGATTTGAAAGAGGTTAAATCTATATTGGTGGACTAAATCTTTTCAAAGGAAATGTTTCTTGTGTCTATCATCTTGAAGGTCCCTGGATGGTGCACATGGTTTGTGCTTGTCTACTAACCTGAGGGTTCATGGTTCAGACCTACCCAGCAGCACCTTGGAAGAAAGCCTTGGCAATCTGCTTCCATAAAGATTGTTGTTATTGTTAGGTGCCATCCAGTCGATTTCAACTCATAGTGAACCCATGCAACAGAGTAGAGCTGCCCCTTAGGATTTTCTAGGCTGTAATCAATCTCCCACAGAGCCGCTGGGTGGATTCGAACGCCCAGCCTTTTGGTTTGTATCAGAGTACTTAATCATTGTGCCATTAGGACTCCTTCCGTAAAGATTATAGCCAAGAAAACCTTTTGGAGCAGTTCTTCTCATTAACACATGGGGTCTCCATGAGTCAGAATCAACTCAATGGCATTGGGTTTGATTTTGGGGGGTTTTATTATTTTGAAATGACATTTTCCTATCTTATTTTTGGGAAACAAAAAAAGGAGCTAAGAGTACTTGTCAGGAAAACTTACTGACTTGATATACTTAATACGTCCCCAGTGTAACTGACTAGAATTCATAGTTGGGGAAAGTTCAACCATCACTAATTTTATTTTATATTTTATTGCCTTATTTTGTAAGATAGCAACTGAAGCTGTGGAAAATATACGTACTATAGTGTCATTAACAAGAGAAAAAGCCTTTGAAGAAACGTACAATGAGACGCTTCAGACTCAGCACAGGTAATTACATTCATACTGATTCCATTAACTAGACTTTGCTCACGTAAAGGCAGTACTTCTGTAGAGCACCAGAGGTTTGCCTCCCAAGTTATTTGCTCTAGAATCTCCCTTAATAATGGCATATCATAATTTCTCATACAACTTCATCAAAAAGCAGCTCAAAGAGGCATCAAGAGCAAGCATATGGGCCCTCCCGTATTACCATTAGCTGTCTATTAGTACCTCTGCATGTTTTCCTTATTTTCCTGAAACAAAATGCAGAAATAACACATTCTAGAGAGCAGATAAGGTTGTTCTGCAGTTTATACAGGGATGAATTACCAATAAGCAAGAACACACAGACTTACGTGGGCTTCTTACTAATCTGTAGCACACAGTTCAAATGTGAAATTGTGCACTACAGATTAGTAAATAAGCACAAGCAAGATGGTGCGTACCTTGCGTACTTTAATTCTCCATGTACCTTGCTTACTGGTTAATCCACCCCTGCCTTTATATTAAACCCTTAAAATACTTCACATTTTAAGACAAATGTATATACAGTAAATGTGCACATGCCTTTTCATTTTAAACCAGTCTGTATCACATTTGCTTAGTGATGTCGTCTGTATTACTTTGTCAGAGGTACCTGAGTACTCTTTTGTACTCATGCTTGTGGTCAGTACTCCCTATATAACTTCCACTACTTGTCTATGAGCGAGGGCAAAATTCTAATAGAGACTATTTCTAAACACCTTTAAACCAAATCTCTCAAACTCTTTTATTAAGCTGTTCTTTCACAGACTTTGTTCATTCTTTGTCTTTATATACAACTTTGTTACACTTAACTATAGAGTGAATAGCTCTTGAGAAAAATCCTTATATTATCTGTTTTCTCTACAATAATTCTCAGTAGTAAAAAAAAAAAAACATTTTCTCTTTAATCCTTAGAAAAATGTATATCCATTAAATCATCGCATTTCTAAGTCTTCTGTATTCACTACTCTACAATATTTGTCAAATTGACCTCACTGTATCTCATGTAGCGTTGTTTGGTAAATTTTGTGTGTTTCAGAAATGCCTTGAAGAAAGCACAGCTCTTTGGAAGCTGTTACGCGTTCAGCCATGCCTTTGTATATTTTAGCTACGCAGCGGGGTTTCGCCTTGGAGCGTATTTAATACAAGCTGGACGAATGACCCCCGAGGGCATGTTCGCGTAAGTTGTGTGAACATATAAACATCCTAAGTGGGCCTTGCACTTAAATTAACCTGAACAACTTCCAGCTCATAGTGGATTATCACATATGTGAAAAATGCATGCTTGGAGAATTAAAAAATATGTATATGTATACGTATACGCATACGTATACGCATACGCATACGCATACGCATACGCATACGCATACGCATACGCATACGCATACGCATACGTATATGTATATAGTCATTTATATCTATGAGAAGCGTAGTCTGGCTGGTGAAACACTGACATAACATTTGAAAATGGGTGATCTAAATTAAACTCCCAAATGAATTGCTCCTGGTTTCAGTTTCCTAGAAATAGGGAATGTAGGGGTCAATTATGCCTTCTTGTCACCCATTTCTTAGGAAGTTTGTGAGACTGTGGAACTCCCACTTTGGAGGTGCCTTCACTAAGTATGACGGCAAATCACTGCAGTTGAGTTCTTTGCTGACCAACCATTCCAGAACAAACACGTGTAAATGACTGGTTTCCTTCAGATTAGTCACATTTAGAACGGGTCATCGGATCCCAGTGAGGGTGCCTTTTTCCAAAGCAGTTTTGGAGCTTCTATTTTGGAATTCTGGTCACATAATTAAGATTTTTTTTTTTAATAGGAACACCTAAATTCAGCTGCTGAAACTAGAAAAATTAATTCTGAGTGTGCTTTCTATGCCTCCCTATATTGTCAGAAAATTTCTTTAATCCACGTCATAATACCATTGCTAAACATTTAGAACTAGGGAAATTCATAGAACATTTGACTCAAAAAAGTAATGTTATATTTTTCAAGCCAAGCATAAATACAGAAGCAAGGATCAAAACCCCAAAAAAACCAAACCCAGTGCTGTTGAGTCAATTCCGACTCATAGCGACCCTATAGGACAGAGTAGAACTGCCCCCATAGAGTTTCCAAGGAGCACCTGGCAGATTCGAACTGCTTTCCTCTTGGTTAGCAGCTGTAGCACTTAACTACTGCGCCACCAGGGTTTCCAAGCAAGGGTCAGCTACTCAAAATAATGACTTGGGAGAGTACACATGCTCCAGGAATGCTGCCATTTTACTAAACATGTTGGGAGCTTGTCTTTGAGATTTGCCTCTCAAGTCCCAGGTAGCTTTCTTTTGAATATCTTCATTAATGGCATGTTGAGGATCTATTGAACTTGAGAAAATGGCCAAAAGTCTTTTGGTGTCCAATAATTTCAGAATAACTTGGAATAATTTTTAGTTTCTATTCACATGAAAAAATACTTATTTATTAAACATGAACTGAGTTAACTACGCAAACGTATTTGACAGTGTAGATCATAACAAATTATGGATAATATTACGAAGAATGGGAATTCCAAAACAATTATGTTCATGAGGAACTTGTACTTAGACCAAGAGGCAGTCATTCGAACAGAACAAGGGGACATTGGGTGGTTTAAAATCAGGAAAGGTGTGTGTCAGGGTTGTATCCTTTCACCATACTTATTCAATCTGGATGCTGAGTAAATAATTCAAGAAGCCGGACTATTTGAAGAGCAGGGCATCAGGATTAGAGGAAGACTCATTAACAACCTTCATTATGCAGATGGTACAACCTTGCTTGCTGAAAGTGAAGAGGACTTGAAGCACTTGCCGATGAAGATCAAAGACCACAGCCTTCAGTATGGATTACATCTCAACATAAAGAAAGCAAAAATTCTCATAACTAGACCAATAAGCAACATCATGATAATCAGAGAAAACACTGAAGTCGTCAAGGATTTCATTTTACTTAGATCCACAATCAACAGCCATGGAAGCAGCAATCAAGAAATCAAACAACATTTTGCATTGGACAAATCTGCTGCGAAAGACCTCTTCAAAGTGTTCAAAAGCAAAGATGTCACTTTGAGAACTAAAGTGCACCTGACCCAACCCATGCTATTTTCAATTGCCTCATATGCATATGAAAGCTGGACAATGAATAAGGAAGACCGAAGAAGAATTGATGCCTTTGAATTATGGTGTTATGAAGAATATTGAATATACCATGCACTGCCAAAAAAACCAAACAAATCTGTCTTGGAAGAAGTACAGCCAGAATGCTCCTTAGAAGGGAGAATGCCGAGACTTCGTCTTGCTTACTTTGGGCGTGTTATCAGGAGGGACCAGTCCCTGGAGAAGGGCATTATGTTTGGTAAAGTAGATAGATGGCCAGCGAAAAAGAGGAAGGCCCTCAATGAGATGGATTGACACAGTAGCTGCAACAGTGGGCTCAAACACAGCGTCGATTTTGAGAATGGTGCAGGATGGGGCAGTGTTTCGTTCTGTTGTACATAAGGTCGCTGTGAGTGGGCACCTAACAACAACAGTAACTGAGTTCCCAGGAAGTTTCTTTGCTAAGCACTGATAAGAATACAGTTCACCATTCACCAACTGAGTATCCGTGAATCTTACCCAATGATAAGGCCACTTAGCAGTTTCTTGGAAGTAGGTTTCCTTGTCAAATGGAATATATGTATTTAAATTTTCAACAGTAATTACATGTCCCCTGGACTACTACGTTCTGTTCTCTAAAACAGTGTGTAGTACTGCCTGTTTGGACCTGTAAACCACAATTAGAACATTTAGCCTTGTGCTTCTTTCTGACTACACAGACTAATTAATTAGTCAAATAGATTAACAAGGAAAGAAGTCTGAAAATACATAAATTAATTTATTCAGCTCACCACTCCCCCCTGCCATTAAGCTAGCTGTTTTTTTCCGTTAGTTCTAATGTAATGCAGACAAACCCAAGCTTAAAAATTGGTTGTATTTCAAAAGTTTGTTTGAAAATCAATTGTTTGAGACTGAGAACATGTTTTCCTCAAAACTTTCTGCAGCTTTTCTTAAATCCTGAGGATCTCATTCCTTCAGTATGTAACTGGTCTTCTGTATTACAAGAAAGCAAGCTGACTGAACACATTCATACTAACGTAAGATGTCTGATTATCTTATAAGCTCTCACAGAAATTTCTTTATTTTTAAAAGCAATTGTAACCCAAAGTAAATTTCTAATTGGTTTACATGAAGGTAGTCTAATAAGGCAGTCAAGGGAGAATCACCTCATCTTTCCATTACCAAACTCACCAGTCTATTACATGATTCTCCATGTGGTTGGTACCACTTATTTAATGTCCACTACTTATTCTCCATGGGAGAAAGACCTGGTAATCTGCTCCTATAAATATTACAGCCTAGAAAACCCGATGGGGCAATTCTACTCTGTCACACGGGGTCACTATGAGTTGGAATCAACTTGACAACACCTAACAAACACAACAAAATTTATTTTATGAGTGGGAATCTTTCCAACTCAATGGGAATTCCAGTTGAAGGCAATTATCTCTTTTCATTATTTTCTCTATCAGTACAGTTTCTTTTCTCTATAATGACTCAACTTAAGAAAAAGAAAGAAATCTTTCCCATGACCCTAAATTCCCTTCTAGCTATTTCCAATGTCTTTCTTCTGCAGCAAAACCAGTTCCAAAGAGTTGCCTATTCTTATTTTCTACACCTTCTCATACTCAATCTCTCCTAAACTCACTCCAGTATAGCCTTATTTCCCACCAGCCACTGGAAAGATTCATTATTAAGGTACTCACTGATCTTCCTCTCATCCACCTGTGCTTTCATCCAATGCTCAGTTCTCTAATTTCACCTAACTTGACCTCTGAGCAGCATTTAAAACTCTCCTTTCTGAAACATTTTCTTCTCTAGGGTTCTGGGAAGCCTATTTTTTCTTCTTTATCATTGGCCCCTCTTTCTCTGTTTCCTTTACTGGCTCCTTTTTTTCTGCCAGACCTCTACGTGTGGAGGGCCTTAGGGATCTCAGACTTCTCCATCTGTAAACCTCATTTGTAATCTAATCTAGTCCTATGGTTTTAAATACCACCTGTGTGCTGATAACTCCCTTCTGTATATTTCCAACTCTGACGCCCTCCGCTGAACACCAGCTGTTATCCATCTACCTACTGAACAGCTCCAGTTGGATGTCCAATAATATCTTACTGTGTCCAAAACAGAACTTGAGATTTTCTCCCCAAAGGCTCTCTAACCCAAGCCTTCTCCATCTTGGTGAACAGTGCCACCATCCATGCAGTTACTTGGGACAAAAACCTAACAGTTGTCCTGTTGCTTCTCTTGCCGTAATGTATCAGATACATCACCAAGTCCTGGCAGCTCTACTCCAAAGTACTTATCACCACATCCACTGTTACAACCCTCTCCCAAGTCCCTGCATCTCTTGACTGGACTGTTGCAACCACCTGCTCACTGGTATACCTGCTTCTCGCAGCCTACAAGCGCTACACGATCCAGTCTCTCTGTCTTCTGTCCTTTACAACCTTGTCCACCACTGTCTCCTTTGTAAACTGAGTGTCAGCCCACACTTGCTGTTTCTGTCCCCAAAACTCCCTAGCTCAGCGTCCTCTTTCCCTCTGCCTAGAATGATCACTCCCCAGATATTCCCCAGGTTGCTTCTTTCTCAGCATCCAGGCCTCTGCTCCTAAACCAACTTCTGAGGAAGGCTTTCACTAATGGCCAAAGTAGTTCCCCCAGCCACCCCCAACCTCATTACTCTTGACCCCATTGCCCTGTTTGATTTTGTTTATAGCTCTTACTACTATCTGAAATTGTCTTGTTTGTTTGTTTGTTTCCTTTATTGATTGTATAGACTATAAGCTCAGTGAATGTAGGGACTAAACTGTTTTGTTTATTGATGTTTCCCTGTGAACCAAAAAGCAGATTTTGGCACATAGTAGACATACAATAAATATCTATTGAATGAATGACTGAATCCAAAGTAAGTGGAAAACTGGGAGTGATGTGTAGGAAACTCTGATGGCATAGTGGTTAAGTGCTACAGCTGCTAACCAAAAGGTCTGCAGTTCGAATCCACCAGGCGCTCCTTGGAAACTCTATGGGGCAGTTCTACTCTGTCCTGTAGGGTCACCATGAGTTGGAATTGACTTGACAGCAATGGGTTTGGTTTGGTTTTTTTGGTGTAAGAGAAACCACCAATTAGGGATCCCAGATGTTTCTGGAAATCTGCTTCCAATGTTGACTTCTTCAAACTACTTTTGTTTTCCATAGATTCTTCCATTTTTCCTCCCTTCTACATCCATCAGGTGCTTTGGCAGGAGAACTGGATCTAAGTCAAAAAAAAAAAGAAAGTCAAGGACACCATAAAATACAAAAGTAAACCAAAAAACTTAAACCCACTGCCGTCAAGTCAATTCCGACTCATAGCGACCCTACAGGACAGAGTAGAACTGCCCCATAGAGTTTCCAAGGAGCGCCTGGTGGATTTGAACTGCTGACCTCTTGGTTAGTAGCAGTAGCACTTAACCACTATGCCACCATGGTTTCCATATAAAAGTAAGGTGTTTGTAATTGGGAGTCTACTTCTGCGTACTAAGATTTCTTTAGGTTAAAACTAAGCAAAGATTAGGGGACTTCTAGCTCAATTGGCATAGCATAGTTTATAAAGAAAGTGTTCTAGATCCTACTCTGGTGAGTAGCATCTGGGGTCTTAAAAACTTGTGAGCAGCCATCTGAGATATGTCTACTGATCCCACCCCATCGGGAACAAGGGAGAATGAAGAAAACCAAAGACACAAGGGAAAGATTAGTCCAAGGGACTAATGCACCACCACTACCACAGCCTCCACCAGGTTGAGTCCAGCACAGCTAGATGGTACCTGGCTATCACCACTGACTGCTGTGACAGGGATCACAATAGAGGGTCCCAGACAGAGCTGGAGAAAAACATGGAACAAAACTTTAACTCACAAAAAAAGACCAGACTTACTGGTCTGACAGAGACTGGAGAAACCCCCGAGAGTATGGCCCCCAGACACCTTTTTAACTCAGTGCTGAAATCACTCCTAAGGTTCACCCTTCATTCAAAGATTAGACAGGCCCATAAAACAAACAATAATACACGTAGCTCAACCATGTATACAAGACAAATGGAAATGAGGAACCCAAGGTCAAGAAGGAGAGAGTGTTGACACATCACGAGGTTGCAACCAATGTCGCAAAACGATATGTATATTAATTGTTTAACAAGAAACTAATTTGCTCTGTAAACTTTCACCTAAAGCACAACAAATTAAAAAAAGCCTAAGCAAAGAATTTTCTTAAAGAATGATAAACCAAACTTTTTGCCTTTGATTTGATTCTGACTCATGGCGACCTCATGCCTTACAGAGCAAAACTGCTCCATAGGGTTTTCTTGGCGGTAATCTTCATGGATGCAGACTTCCAGGCCTTTCTTCCAGTTTGCTGCTGGTTGGGTTCAAACTGCCAACCGTTAGGTTAGTAGTCGAGCACAAACTATTTGTGCCACCCAGAGACCTGTGATGTTGTTGTTATCGTGTGCCATAGAGTCGATTCCAACTCATAGCGACCCTATAGGTCAAAGTAGAACTGTCCCATAGAGTTTCCTGGGCTGCAGTCTTTACAGAGCAGATCACCAAGTCTTTTGTCCTGCAGAGCCACTGGTGGGTTTGAACTACCGACCTGTTAACCAAACCAAAAAAACCAAACCCATTGCCATCGAGTTGATCCCAAGTCATAGGGATCCTATAGGACAGAGTAGAACTACCCCGCAGAGTTCCCATTGAATGCCTGGTGGATTCTAACTGCCGACCTTTTGGTTAGCAGCCAGAGATCTTAACCGCTATGCCACCAGGGTTTCCTTTTGGTTAACAGCCAAGTACTTTAATCATTGTGCTACAAGGGATCCTTGTAAAGAGTGATACAACCTCAGTATCATGCCCATCACTTTCACAGCTTCAAGTGACATCAGGCAGGATTTTTTCTGAAAGGGGTTTCCCAGGATTGCCAACCATTCCCTCACTCATAATAATTACTGTAACAGCTAATCTTGATTGAGTCCTTACTAGATATTATGCATGTGTCATGCAACATCTGCTTAATCTTCTGTAGTTGATTCCCATTTTACAGATGGGGAAAACTAAGACTCAAAGAGTTTACTTAACTTGTCCAAAGTCACAAAACCAGTAAGTAGCAAAAAACAGATTCAATTTTATGCCTCCAGGAGCCAGAGAATTGACTTAATAGATATTTTTTATTATTATGAAATCTGTGGACAACTCTTCCTAACACCTTCCTATAAAGACTTTTTTTTCTTTAATGATAATTCTTGTTTAGTTTTCCAACCATTTGGATATCCAGTGCTGAGCTGGTTCTTAACGTAATTGGAACAAGTAACTTGTTCAGTGTTACTTCGTGGCCCTAAAATGTAGAGATTGAAAAGGCTCCAATACAATAGTTCTTCCCCCTACCTGCCTGCCATACTTCCTGGATTTCTATTTTACTAAATTCATTAAAAAGGGTCATCTTCTAAAGACATGAGTATTTTGGCTGTCAGAACATGTGTAGGACATATTGGCATAAGAACAATGATTAAAGAAGAGTATCACATTGGTATTTCTCAGGGTCCTAAGGGAAGAACTCTTTGTTGTGGAATGAAGAAACAGGGGGCTGTCTGAGCTAGGGCTGCTGGCATTACTTTGTATTTGAATATCTTTCAACATGACTGAAGACAGAGTAAGAATATCCATATTTTATGGTACTAACCAAAGAGAAATTCTCTAGGAAACTTGAGCCCAGGGCTATGCAGAATTGTGATAGTTGAGATTTGTCTTCAACACCAAAGACTCCAGCCTTCTTAGATAACCAGCGGGGCCCACAATTACCATGAACGTATCACCATGAAGGTGTCTCCTTTAGTTAGACACACTAGTTTTACCTGGCCTAGAAGATTCTGTGCCTTCCAGAGTCTAGGGTGACAGACAGCTTTCTATCTAATCAACTAACTGAATGGAAGAGGCTTACAAAGTAAACTCCCTCCTACTAGACACTCCTTAGATAAAAGTCAGCTCAGCTGCTAACCAAAAGACTGGCCATTCAAATCCACCACCTGCTCCTTGGAAACCCTATGGGACAGTTCTACTCTGACTTACAGGGTCTCTACGAGTCAGAATCGACTCAACAGCAATGGGTTTGATTTTGTTTTGTTTTGTCTTTATTCCCTCTCTAAACAAATGGTTTCCCAACTCTCCACTTGAGGACCTGGTTAAAAATCCAGATAGCCAGAGCTTACCTCCAGAAGTCTAATTTGTAGATCTAGTATGGTGCCAGGAATCTGCGTTTTACCAAACATACCGGGTTATTCTGAGGCACAGGGTTTGAGGACCACATTTAAAGAAATAGGAGTGTAAGGCTTGAATCCCAGACCGCTCTCCATAGTTCTTTAAACTCTTAGGGCTTTCTTTTGGCCACTGCCACAAGCTTTCCTAGAATTGTGTAAAAATTAGGGAATTCACATTTCAGTCTATTTGTTAAAAAATAAAGGTGTAGAACAATAGCTGTATAAAATGTGAATGCATTTTCATGATTTATACCTACAGAGACTAGTGATCCGTCTCTCAGCAATGATAGTGTTGCCATGAGTCGGGATTGAAAGGGGTGTGTAAAAAAGGGGCTGTAACAGCAGAATGCTTGATATGCTCGTAATATCTTATCGGCAGGACTACTATCAGCTTTAGCTTTTTCCTCTTTAAAAAAAAAAAAAACACATACGTATCTTATGACAGAGGCTGTCTCCTTCTGTATCTGTTATTGTAGGAATTTCTCTGAAATGAGCATTTAAAGTAAAGCGATACCATTTTCATTTGGCTGTTTGCAGCCAAAGCATAAAAAAAAAAAAATTGCCGTCGAGTCAGTTCTGACTCACGGCAGCTCTGTGTCTGTCAGAGTAGAACTGTTTTCCATAAGGTGTTCCGTGGCTAATTTTTCAGAAATAGATCACCAAGCATTTCTTCCTCAAACCTCCAACCTTTTGGTTAGCAGCTGAGTGAGTTAACTATTTGCACCACCCAGGGACTCCCTAGCCAGTCCACAGAAGCCCTAGAAAACCTCTTGTTTTGGATCTCAGGCACATATGTGTAACAAGGTACTCTTCTGCCTCTGTTAGCCCTGGCAACACTTTCCATTTGTTATTTCACTATAAATGTACAGACTTTTAGAAATACAAAGTGACTTAATTTTCCCCTGTCCGATATTACATTAGTGCCTTTAGGTTTTTTTCTGGCTCACTTACGTAGCATAGTCTAGAAAGAGTTAGTGCCCAGCACAGGTTTCTGTAACACTCCATGCCCACTTCAGAGCCTTGCTCTAGCTCTGTTAGTTCCTTCTTTCTTTGGTATACATATTATATCGGAGTCCTTGGATGGTGCAAATGGTTGAAGCACTCAACTGCTAACTGAAAAGTTGGAGGCTTGAGTCCATCCAGAGGTGACTTGGAAAAAACGTCTGGAGATCTACTTCCAAAAAATCAGCCACTGAAAATCCTATGGAGCACAGTTCTACTCTAACACACATGGAGTCACCTGAAGTCAGAATCGATTCCATGGCAGCTCTCTTTTTAAGTAGAGCAGGTGGGTGAGAAGGAAACAAGACTTGAGAGACTTCAGTGTAGTCATAATAAAAGTCACGGCATTGAAAATTGCCTGAGAAGCAAAATCAAGCAGCTTAGGTGTTTGTGGCCTTTGTTGTTCTTAGGTGCTGTCGAGTTAATTCTGACTTATAACAACCCTATTTACAACAGAACAAAACACTGCCCGGGCCTGCGGACCTGCGGTATCCTCACGATTGTTGCCATGTTTGAGCCCATTGTTGCAGCCACTGTATCAATTCGTCTCATTGAGGGTTTTCCTCTTTTTTGCTGACCCTCTACCTTACCAAGTATGATGTCCTTCTCCAAGGACTAGTCCCTCCTGATAACATGTCCAAAGTATGTCAGACAAAGTGCTCCAAGGAGCACCCCGACTATACTTCTTCCAAGACAGACTTATTAGTTTTCTGGCAGTCCGTCGTATATTCAATATTCTTCGCCAACACCATAATTCAAAGGCATCAGTTCTTCTTTGGTCTTCCTTATTCATCATCCAGCTTTCCTGTGTATATGAGGCGATTGAAAATACCATGGCTTGGGTCAGGTGCACCTTAGTCCTCAGAGTGACATCTTTGCTTTTGAACACTTTAAAGAGGTATTTTGCAGCAGATTTGTTCAATGCAAGATGTTGTTTGATTTCTTGACTGTTGCTTCGCTGTGTATCGATTGTGGGTCCAAGTAAAATGAAATCTTTTGGTGTTTTTTTTTGTTTGTTTGTTTTTGTGACCTAAAACGAAACCAAACCCATTATCATCGAGTCAATTCCGATTCACAGTGGCCCTATAAGACAGAGTAGAACTACCCCATAGGGTTTTCAGGGAGCAGCTGGTGGATTCGAACCGCCGACCTTTTAGTTAGTAGCCCAGCTCTTAACCACTGTGCCACCAGAGCTGCGTTTGTGGCCTAAAAACCCCATTGCCATCCAGCCGATTTCAACTCATAGTGACCCTGTAGGACAGAGTAGAACTGCCAGATAGGGTTTCCACAGAGCAGCTGGTAGATTCAAACTGCTGACCTTTTGGTTAGCAGCCAAGCTCTTAACCACTGTACCAACAGGGCTCCGTTTGTGGCCTAATCCTTCTAAAATCTAAATATAGTTCTTGACAGGAAATAGTGTTAGATTTTCAATATTAAAAATGATAATTGGCCGAAAGAAAAACATAGACAGATTTTCAGTTAATACCAGTGGTTGCCTGATACTTTGAAATAAAGGATGGAAAGAGCTGAAGTAGGCCTCCACCACCACATTTGCTCTAGTAGGCTGGGCAGCCATGGATGATCTGTGAGTGTCATCATTATAATTAGGAAAACAGCCCTCTTAGTCAAAACAAGAAAAACAGGAACGGTTCTTTTACCTTTCACTGCCATGACAGCCACCAAGCTCCTGCCTGCTCCTCCCCAGAGACTATCGGGGAGAGGGGAAGACAGATAAGAAGAGGAGGTAGAGGGATCAGCCACCGGAGGGATCTAAAAGAAATAAGTCAAAGAAGAGTTCATTGATATCTAGGGCCCTCCGAAGATTCTAAAATGGGAAAGAAAGTGGTAACAAGCCCTGACGGGTGGAAAGAGACAGTCCAAGCCAGCCTTCCACTGGAAGGAACACTGTGTAGGAAAAACATAATGAGCAAGGAAGTTCACATTCCTACCCTGCAGCTCCACAGCTTCATAGCTTTGTGCCCCAGGGCAAATTGCTAAATTTCTCCACATTTGTTAAGAAGTGGTAATACTTATTGCCCTATTCATTGCCTGGGAGTCCCTGGGTGGTGAAAACAGCTCATGAACTCAGTTGCTAACTGAAAGGTGAGAGGTTCGAGCCCTCTCAAAGGAGCCTCAGAAGAAAGGCCTGACAATCTATTTCCAAAAAATCAGTCACTGAAAACTCTATGGAACATATTTCCACTCTGACACACATGGGGTCACCATGAGCCAGAACTCGATGGCAACTGGTTTGCCCGTGTCTGTCAGTGGAGATCTGTGTGTTGCTAAAATGCCGAACAGGTTTCAATGGAGCTTCCAGATGATGACCGACTAGGAAGAAAGCACTGATGAGTTACTTCCAAAAAATCAGCCAATAAAAACCCTATGAATCACAATGGTCCAATCCACTGGGCATATGGCTGCCATGAGTCAGGGGCCAACTCGAGGGCAGCCAACAACAACTCATCTCCCGGGAGGTGATCAAACGGTATCTTGGGCATAAAAACACTCTGTACAATTCAAGGTACCATCTAAACATAAGTCGTTGTTACTGTTGGGGAGAGGATTTAGGGTGGGAAGAAGAGAGTCTTTTGGTGGTAGATAGGTGATACAGAAAAAGAGGATGATCATGGAAATAATTCTAATGGCCACCTCTTTGAGAAGAAACACTCTGCCCTCTAGCCAAGGAAATGAAACTTACAGAACAGGGACTTTGAAAGTTGTGATTGGATCTATATCAAATGTGCTAATCTATATCCATGGGAGTGTAAAAGTTTATTTTTCTTACAGAAAGTGTCCCATTAACCTTCACTTGTATGAAAGGAATAATAATAACTGATATTCGCAGAGCACTTACGTGTCAGATACTGTACTTTACATTATTTACTCATTTAATTCTCACAATAACCCTATAAGACATAGATACTCTTGTTACCTCCTGCTTGCTAGTGAGGAAACAGCACAGAGAAGTTAAGTAACATGCCCAAGGTCACACAGCTCATAAATAAATGATGGAGTTTGGATACCATCCCAATGTTCTGGCTTCAGAGCCTTAGCTCTATACTTCCTCCTCCTGTTAGGGCGAATTGCCAAAGGTCTACAAAGTGGATATAGAAACAGGGCTCAGGGAAGGCTGTTAGATATGAACCAGTAAATATGCACAGTATTCCTGCTTTGGTCAATTTCAGTTAAAACTAAGACTCATCTCTCTCCCTTTGGGTGGTGGTCCTAGCCAAAGGATTTTTTTTTTAATTCCTATTTTATATCAGCAGCAATGATGGGTGAAGGGATTTCCCTATTGCACAGAGAGGCTAGAAAAGATCAATGTGATGAGGGTACAGTGACAATTGCCCCGCTAACCCAGGAACAGCATGGAACTAGGGAAGGAGAGGCCCAGCATCTGAAGACGCAGAGTTGCCCCTTTCCAGACCTGCTCTGGCTCAATATCACAGCTGATCCAAAGATTTTTACTACAAAGTCAGCACCCCATAAGGATAAACTATAGATAAGATGTCTCCTGCCATGGACAATTTAAGCTTATGAGAGTTATAGGAGTTAAATTTCAGGTTTACTTAATTCCTGTTTTACAAATGTGTTTTGAAGAGTTTGTTTCAACATGAAAATCATTTCTGAACTAGGAAATATTTTTTGTTATCTTATGTATTTTTATTTTTATTTTATTTTATTTTTTTATGTATAGAAGTGAGAGGCTATGTAAGCAATTATTATAGATTAATACTTTGATAAACGTGTTACTAGTGATTTTAAAACATTTGTGTTTGTAGCGAATTGTTCCTCTTTACATATCCCAATGTGTGAAATGCCCCAGGACCAACAGTGGCATGGGAAACTGGCCTGAACATTTCTCTAGGGTATGTTCTCTGACCAAATGCCTCCAGAAGTTTAAACCAGATTGGAAGGATATGGTTTCATTCTGTCGTGGAGTTACAGCACTGGTTGCTGTATACTACAGACTTGTTGACTGGAAGTGAACTGCAGTTTAATGTGTTTAAGCTAACTAGCCAGTCTAGGTTAGGACAGATTCTGTACCAAACCAGTCTTCCGGGTAGGCCTTGGCTTTATACAGAGCCCATCCTGGGAAAAAACATAAAGGAGACTAGTGTCTGGGACTCAACCCCCAGATAGGCCACCATATCACAAATTTTATGTACCCCTCAAGTTCCTCAGTATAACCCCATCAGCCTCCATTCCACTTACCCTTCCCTCAGCACACACAGCAAAGACAACATCAGGGCCTTTAGCTAATACTCTCCCTTCTTTACTGAAAATTTTCTTCTTGCTCTACTGTCCATTCTTCAAATCATTTACCTTCCACAGACACAAGTTCTACGTGGAAGACCCTTCTCCCCTTCTTGGTGACAATTCCATTTTAAGAGACACTTAACAAATGCCACAGCCCCTGGACATTTATGTTTAATGCTTCAAATGACTTTAATGGTGGAAACCTCAGGATGGGTAGATATTTTGGCACATCTCAAATCATAAAAGGAAACTATCTTCTTAGGTGAATTCTGAGAAGCCTTTACCCCTGTAGGACTAGAATCCAGGTCTCCTAACTCATCATCCAGTAATCTTCCTCCCTCAGCTGCTAACTGTTACTTGGATCAGTCCAATCCAGTCTGATCTTTCCTTGCATGAAAAACAACAACAGCAACAAAAACAAAACACCCTGATTATGTTACCTAAACTCAACAACCACTTTTGATGTTTACGGCTGGATATTGTTTTGAATGGCATTTTGAGCTCTAATTCATTTCTATAAATATTAGTACTAATGGAACCATTCCCAAAGCCAACTCTTTAGACAGGAATTGGACTGGACTGTAAGACAGAAAATGATACTGGTGAGGAGTGAGCTTTTTGGCTCAAATAGACACAAGAGACTATGCAGGCAGCTCCTGTCTGGAGGCGAGATGAGAAGGCAGAGGGGGACAGGAGCTGGCTGAATGGACACGGGGAATACAGGGTGGAGAGAAGGAGTGTGTTGTCTCATTAGGGGAAGAGCAACTAGGAGTCCATAGCAAGGTGTATATAAGTTTTTGTATGAGAGAGTGACTTGATTTGCAAACTTGAACTTAAAGCACAATAAAATATATATATGTATATTAGTATTGACAATGTCTTGACATCAGAGGGCTAGTTGCTATAATAATATTAACATTAGACATCTCAATAAACTGATCATTTTTATATTTTATACTATTTGACCTTTGTAAAGCCAACAAGATTCAGGATTTGAGGTCTAAGCCACTGTAGAGATTACATCAGCACCCACCCCTTGGTAGGTTGCGTTGCGGGAGAAATTCACAAGGAGCCCAGATATGTTTGCCTTATCCAGCACAGCACAGGAGCAACTGGGCTCTGTGGTGTCCTTTTATTGCCTAATGTTTAAATACTCCCAGTGAAATTTATCTGGTTTTAAGTGAATTGTACTTTTAGCTCTGCTATTGAGATGCAGTGTTTTTCACCCCAGTAAAGTGTTTTCATGTCAAAAATGAAATAGGAAAATATTTAACCATGGTCCATGTGATAGGCCTCATTTCTATAACTCTTCTGGGTGCTTGAAACTGAGATTTTAATCTAGAGCAAACCTAAAATATCAAAATTCTTTTTCCAGTCTTAACTAAGACTTATTTCACCTAGATTTTGTTTTGGGGACATTAAGAGACTACAACCCCCAGCTTTGCTCTCTTTATTGCGTAGCACAATCGGCAGATAACCAATCATCTAGCTTCAATTATCTGTTGTAACTACATTATATGCAAAAAATACCTACATCATATCTACTGTGTAAATTCAGATCTCACTACTGGAAGCTCATTCTTCCCATTGTCAGTTGCATTCTCTGTCAGATCTCTAAGTAAGCAAGCCTTGTATCAAGGTGGCTAAAAAAAAAGCCTTATATTCACTAGTTGAGGCCTTTGATCTGTGTCTGTAATTGGAAGAGAAATGTTTAAGATGACCCAAGCCTCAAAGGTTATATTGGTATACAGAGTAAGGGATGATTGCTATGTGATTGGAAATTTTAAAAGATACCATTGTTGGACTTCAGTATTAATGGGCCAAAAGATTATATCCCATGTTGTAGAGAAAAACTTGAACACTATTTCAAGTTAAAACAGAGAGGTTTATTAAGGGTTTAAAACTATTGCAATTGGGGAACTAGGTAGCCCACTGAAAATGGAGCCAGATAGTCCCAGGGCAGTTTTGTTATACAAGTATCCTTATGCGGTAAAAAGAGGAACCAAACCATAGGGAGGACAATTACAGGAAAATCAATGAATATTGTAATAACCACACTCTGATTGGTTACTGATTGTTAATAGTATAGTTAATGATTACAGAGAGTTTGACAGGATACTTACGTGTATTTTCTTTTTCTCTCTTGCAAAAATACCTTGTTGGCAACAGCAGCCAGACAGCACTCTTCCTGAATAGGTGCATTTTGAGGGATGCAGACAGTCACTTGGTCAAGACCCCTTGAGGCATATGGTTTCACATCCTGGTTTTAACCACTGAGGAAAAACATGTTTTTCTCAAAAACATAGCTGTTAGTCTAGAAATCCAGATTAAAATTAGGCCACATGGTCAGCACATTAGGCCTCTGTCTCACTGACGGCACTGAAAGTTGTCTTTTCCTGAGACACCTGCACCCACTTTTACTTTTAGAGGCCCACTGTTTTAGAGTAAACCTAACTAAGATTAAAATGCTTTATCTTTTGATAGAATTTTTACTGCAGTGGCATATGGAGCCATGGCCATTGGAGAAACACTTGTTTGGGCACCTCAGTATTCCAAAGCCAAATCTGGGGCTGCACATCTGTTTGATATATTGGAGAAGAAGCCAACCATAGATAGCCACAGTCAAAACGGGAAAAAACCAGTAAGCACAACTACGGTTTTGAATGTCTACTTATTATAAATTGTACATATACATGCTTTCTAAATAGAAACTTCAATGAAGATATTATTTAATAACTTTGCAAAAGACAGTATTATAATAACATAAAGAATTAATTACATAAAATAATTGTTATGGCTACAAATGGAAAAAGGGAGCCTTTTCTGAACCAAATGTTCACCTGCACTGAAATATACAAATATTTATTTTAAAAAAAATACATGCTGTTAGTTTATTTGTCGATGTCATGAAAATGTCCTGATTTCTATATTGCATTTTATTTAAGCAGCAACAGTTTTAGCCTTGGATGAAGATTTGCATTAGGGTATTTGTATTTATTCACTAATAATACATGAATGGGAAACCCTGGTGCTGTAGTGGTTAAATGCTACAGCTGCTAACCAAAAGGTCAGCAGTTTGAATCCACCAGGCACTCCTTGGAAACTCTATGGGGCAGTTCTACTCTGTCCTATAGGGTCGCTATGAGTTGGAATCGACTCGATGGCAGTAAGTAGTAGTAGTAGTAGAAATATATGCATGTAAGAATGTCCTGCTACTTCAGACACCATTTTTCATGGGAAATATATCTACAACCAGAAGAAAAACAAGGGAAATATGTTTATTAAATTGACCCCTCACACACACACACACACACACACACACACGCAAATTTAGCTACAAACTATAAGAGCAAATATTTAAAAGGAAATAATGGTATAATACCAAAACAAGCCTCTTATACTTTAAATACACATTACATTTTAAGACCTTTCTAGATATTTTAAATTTAAAAGTAAGAACAGCCATTAGGTCTACACTTAAAAGAAATTTTCATTTAAAATCATTTTCCTCTAGAACGTCAATATTAGAATTGTATGTCTGGCAGTTTAAAACAATACATTATCACTAGAGCTACGTACTTGTTAAAAGGAATGCCAATTGTCAGTGTCAGAAATAAAAAGATCTTGACGTTCCCAAAATAGAATGCTCAAAATACACAGCAGAGTCAAAACAAGATTTCATACTTGTCTTTTGGAATGTAAAGGATGTAAGAAGCGATTTATTTATGTGAAATCTTATGATTTAGGTGTATAATAGTATTCCTACTCTTATTTCTTTCTAAACATTGTAACAGAGGAATTGAATGTCTCATGGACATATGTCCTTATAGAACTATATATAATCATAGAATATGGAAATGTTTCTTATAAAGACTATAAAATTAACTTATTTAATATGAAAATGCTTCTAAATATCATGCTCTGTGATTTTAAAAATCCAGGACTCTGGTAAACCAAAATTGGTAAATACTCCTAATTGTTGAAGCTAGGTGATAGGCGCATGGCAGTCCATTACATTATTCTCTCTACTTTTATACATGTTTGAAATTATCCATAATGTTAAAAATAGTAAGAATAAATCTAAAAATGTATTAAAGTCTAAAAGTGTCCAAGAATATCTCCCTGCGGGTTGCCAGAAAAAAACAGTGCATACACAGAAAGAACTGCGTTCTCCACTTTCTCGTGATACTCTGTTTTTTTAATTTTTTTTTTAAACCTTTTTTACACAAATAGTACTCATAGAGGGGAAAATACAAATCACTGGATAAGATAAAAGAATAAAACTTTTCTATTATTATAGTTAACATTTTGGCATATATTCTTCCAGAATTTTTTTTAATTTCAGAACTCTTAACCACACACCTTCACATTTCATTTCTTTAATAACAGACTAATGTCATCATCAAACTTTTTTTTGTTTTGTTCTTTTTTTTTTGGTGTTTCTCCTCTCCACCTGCCCCTGCCTCCTGCCTATATATTGGGCTCAGGATAAGCTGAAAACGGCTGGAAGGAATACATTTGAAAGCCCAACCACCACAACCATCACAAACACACAAGAAAGATCCATTTATACCTTCTTAGTTTGTGTTTAATCTAACAACAAAAATACTGTTAAGTGCTTGACTACTAGCCAAGAGGTTGACGGTTCACACCCACCCAGAGGTGCCTCGGGAGACAAGGCCTGGCAATCTGCTTCTGAAAGGTCTTGAAAACCCTATGGAGTAGTTCTGTTCTGCACAGATAGGGTCCCTATGGGTCAGAATTACCTAGATGACAACTAACAACAACAACAAAAAGAAATTCATAATACTTAAAAAGCAGTTGATTGGGGGCAAGTATGAAATTCAAAAAAACCTAGAATCTTATTTAACAAATACAAAAAGGAGAAGATTAATCATCATTTAGTGATAGCTCTGAAAAAAATCTTTTCAAAACATCCCTGGTGTATGTAAATATTGGCTTACAAATCACCAGCCACTAAAGAGATTGAAACAGAGAATGAAAACTAAAATTATAGGCAAGTGGCAGTACCAAATAATGATCAATTGAAAATGAAGATAAATCAGATTCCAAAGATAATGTATATTAACTATAAAACATGGTGTAATTTACAAAAGAATTATTTATACATATAGTTTATGAGGACCCCATCTATTCTGAATTAAGCAATAAAGTTCTATAAAGCACAAATCAAATAATTAAAGATATATTTATTCAGAGCTGCTGGTCAGACAGCTCAGCCACAGAACAGACTGTGTCTGGGTACTGAAGAAACCTGTGAGCGAAGCCAGTGGAACCCAGTACTTTGCAGGGACTTAAAATCCAGTAGTGAAGATAACAAAAATGATATTTTATATTTTTATTATTTATATTTTTATTTGTATATGTAATAATTGGAAACCCTGGTGGCGTAGTGGTTAAGTACTACAGCTGCTAACCAAGAGGTTGGCAGTTCGAATCCGCCAGGCGCTCCTTGGAAATTCTATGGGGCAGTTCTACTCTGTCCTATAGGGTCGCTATGAGTCGGGATCGACTCGATGGCAGTGGGTTTATGTAATAATAAATTAAATACCAACAAAAGTGACAGAAACTAAATGATACACAGTAAGCAGCTCTACAGAGATGAATGTGATAATTAAAATTTAAATGGTTGTAGACAACATGCCCAGTTTTCAGAAAACGTTCAGCCAATGAGCTACAGTGTGCTACAACCTTTCTTATGTCACCCTGCTAAATGCTGTCAACTTCCTTTCACAGGACGCATGTGAAGGGAATTTAGAGTTTCGAGAAGTCTCTTTCTTCTATCCATGTCGTCCAGATGTCCTCATCCTTCGGAGCTTATGCCTCAGTATCGAGAAAGGGAAGACAGTAGCATTTATTGGGAGCAGTGGCTGTGGAAAAAGCACTTGTGTTCAGCTTCTGCAGAGGTTCTATGACCCCCTGGAAGGGCAAGTGGTAAGACTGAATTTAAATCCTGCCATTAGCTGTACCATTCTTAAACATTTACGTGGGTTCAAGCGTCCTTACCAGTTTGGTTGGGACAAACAGTGCAGAAATTTAAAAAAGAAAATTCTCTATGCCAGTCCTTAACTAAGAGGACAAGCAAACAAATAAACAGCAAATAAATAAATAACAAGACTTTCAGTGGAAATACAAAAGTCCAAAGATTTTCAACTATGATGGCAGTAGAAATTTTTATTTTTTAAGCCATGGAATTTGTTTAGATTCTGGGTGTTGGGAGACAGGTGTAATGTCCACTTTATAGTTCTTTCTTTATTCTCTTCTGATTTAAGACAAAGATAATAGTTTCATCCATCTCCTTAGTTCAGGCCTCTTGCTGTTCCCACTGGCCATACCACCACCACCACCACCACCACCAGCCCCTCCACACCTATCAAAACCTTATGCATCATTACGGCTTATTTGAAACAGCTAAATTGTGCCTCTAAATCTCAAAAAAGATGCAATCTTTCCTTCCTTTGAATCCCAAGAATTCTTTTTCTTACCAGCACTTATTTCCCCTATTCTGTATTCTGATTTTCTGTTATCCTCTCCCCAACCACCATCACACACTCACACACACCTCCTTGTCCTATCTTGTCTTCCCCACAAAAACTCGCAAACCCCTTAAGGGCAAAGGTGTCATATTAGTCCTCATTCTGCTGCAATTTACAGTCTCTTTCCACATCACAGATTCTCAAAGAATCTTTGCAAAATGGAATGGGCCAAAAAGGCTCCCTTGAACTAGGTAACGTTCCTCTAACCATTTAAACAGATAACAGCATAGGATTCTCCCCTTTTTAAGCCCTCCAATGGTTTCCTGCCTAAGTTAGAACAAACCAGAGTCCGTACAATCAACCAATGTCTTTTATTACCTGACACTTTCTATTCCTGAGTTTATTGAGTTATTTGTTAGTGTGTTTATTGCTTGCCTCTTTCCACTAGAGTATAAGCTTCCAAAAAACAAACAAGCAAACAAACAAAAACAGCTCAGGGGCAGTGTCTGACCTCCTCCAACCTCAAAAGGGGGAAGGAGAATCAAGATCAACAGCCCATGGCTGATTCCCATGAGGCAGAAATCAGATATGCCTCCTCTTTCCGCCATCTTTATCAGCTCTGACACCAGCCATTCCTCACACAACACTCTCTACTTCTCTGCTAGGTTCAGTAGTTCATTATAGTGGCCACACAGAACTCACAGACCATACTCTAAAACAATTATGGGGTTTATTAGGAAAGAAACAGTTACAATTCAGGCTCAAGAACACTCAGGATGCAATTATCCCATCAGGATAGCCTCTTCCCAGATGTGCTCTCAGGCATGCCTCTCCCTGGCCCTCAGTCTCTGCCCAAAGGCACTCAGCTTTCTTTTTCCATTGGGCCAGGAAGCCCATTGCACTGACTCTTGCTGCCAGGTTTCTCCTGCTGGTCTCTCCTTCCTTGGTGGTGGTGGGCTCCTCCTCTCTGCTCTGGAATTGGCTCTCTTTTAAGGCAAAACTGACCAATCCCCTTGGTAGGCCACAGTTACCCTATCACACAATCACCAGGGTGGGAGTTATAAGACCATGGCTAGAAAGGCCACACAGGGAAGTAATTAATTGCACCACAGGAGGGCACAAGCTTTGTCTTCTTTATCACTATTTTCTCCATGCTGAGGAGCCCTCATCATAGTAGGTATGGCTGGCTCATCAAATATAACTGAATGTCGTTATATGCCCATGTGACTAAAGATAGCTACGTGCAGAATGGGGCCCTGGTGGTACAGTGGTTAAGAGCTCGGTTGCTAACCAAAAGGTCAGCAGTTCAAATCCACCAGCTGCTCCTTGGAAACCCTATCTGGCAGTTCTACTCTGTCCTGTAGGGTTGCTATGAGTCTGAATCAACTTGACAGTAATGGTATTTTTTTTTTTTAATGTGCAGAATGACATATATCTACATGTGGACTATGTATCAATCTGTATCTTACCGTCTAATATAGATTGGAGTCCTGTTAACAGTGGAGAAGGTGGTTAATCTTTTTCCATCTGACTTTAGAAACAGATCACAAGCCTTACTCCATACTCCAGGCAGGTCTCTAGAATATGTGGTCATGCCTAGAAAAGTCAGGTGAGTTTAAGAGTCAGTATGCTAGTCAGTTTCATGCTGTTTGCTTCTATAAAATAGATGATTTACGAGCCTTCCTTGGGTAACATGACACTGACATGCCTTGAATTCCTAACCTTCTTGTTATGATTTGTGTATGTTTGAATATGAAGTCTTTACAGTAGACTGTAACATGACACAGTTGTTGGATCTATACATACCATTCTTCCTTCTGCTTTTGTCAGCTTTTTGATGATGTGGATGCAAAAGAATTGAATGTACAGTGGCTCCGTTCCCAAACAGCCATCGTTTCCCAGGAGCCGGTGCTCTTCAACTGCAGCATTGCTGAGAACATTGCCTATGGTGATAACAGTCGTGTTGTGTCATTGGACGAGATAAAAGAAGTAGCCAACGCAGCAAATATCCATTCCTTTATTGAAGCTCTCCCTGAGGTGAGAAAATGTCTGAAATGTTGAATTACAAAGCTGTCAAGAGAACCTAAGTAGTTACAGAGCCTCGGTGATTGTTTTTATGTATTCCTTGGGTTGTACAATTTTATTAATTGCCAGCATCTAACTTTAAGAACAAAGTTTAACATTTTTGTGTGATTTTCTTTTCCAACACCAAGACCAAAATCATATTACTGTTCACTGGATTAACATTTACATTTTGATTCTTTACCTTCTCTCCATCTACCCTCTACTCTTGTCCATACCACTGTCATCCTCCTCTGGGCCACTGCAGTAGTCTCTTCATCTGTCTTCCTGCTTCCAGCCTTGCTCCTCTATAATTCTTCCTCTTCCCAGCAACCAGAAAGATCCTTGAAAAAAATTAATTAGATCATGTCCCTTCCCTGTTTAAAACTTAGTCTTGAGGATCCTCTGAGAAAACACACCAGGGTGGATTCCCCCAAGTCCCCACAAGTATCACACAGTGACCGCTTTCAGTCAAGCTACACCATGGCTTCTTGACTTGGACTTCGACCACTGGAGCCACCCTGAAACTCCTCCCCTGGGCCAGCAGGGGTTCCCCAGAATACAGGTGATTTAGGATTAAAGTCTTTCTGGTGAACCCAGGTTCATATTGAAGGAGCCATTACCCTGTGAGCATCCCATAAAAAAGGTGATTTCAGGTCACTAATGATGCCAGTGCATTCCAAAAAGTAGAGTCAAATTTCAGTTTAAACAGGAAAGTATAGAACTTCAGTTTAAGTATATCTGACAATGTTTTTAGGTCTCTGTTGGAGCTCCGATAGCACATTGGTTAAGAGCTACAGCTGCTAAAAGGTTGGCAGTTTAAAATCACCAGCTGCAACTTAGAAACCCTTTGAGGCAGTTCTACGCTGTCTTATAGGGTTGCTATGAGTCAGAATTGAGTCAGTAGCAACGATTTTGGGTTTTTTGGTCGACTAAGGAGTCTTGGTGGCGCATCGGTTAAAGCACTTGGCTGTTAACCAAAAAGCCAGCAGTTAGAACCTACCATAAGCTCCATAGGAGAAAAATGTGGCAGTATGCTTCCTTAAAGATTACAGCCCTGGAAACCTTACAGGGCAGTTCTACTCTGTCCTGTAAAGTCACCGTGAGTAGGAATCGACTCAGTGGCAACAGGTTTTTTGTTTTGTTTTGTTTACTGGCACACTACTTATATCCACTTTTATAATCTGTTCTGCTTAATCACTGGGAAAAATCCTGAATTTAGGTTTCATCCAATTTGTGAAACTTACATCTTCATGCAATCAGAGAAAGTGAAGAAATGCACAGTGATCTCTAAGCTAGTTTTGGATCTTCTTTGGCTACACCAGAAGAATCCATGTACGATTTAAGTTAGAATGGCAGAAAGGACGACAAGCCCATTATCATCCTCCCCCGACTCCAATTTTTGGTGTAAGATTCAGTCTTCTAATTTGAATGGGTACTTTGCATTGTGTGGAAATAGATGACAGTTCTATCTAATTATCCTGCCCTATGATTCTGAATTTAATAAAATTTATTTTAGGAGGAAGGGGCCGAGCCTGTTGGAACCCTCAGATAAATTGCAGAGGAGATAGATAAAGTTTGTTTTCTTTGTAGAGCATTCACTTCAGAAATTACTAGGCTTTAGTTGTTCAGGAGACTGCAGAAGTTAGTAAAAATCTGAAACTTCCTCTTGAACATAGAGTAATTCAAGCAAATAGAAGAAATGATGAAGCAAAAGAGCTAAACAGAAGATTTCAAAGGGCAACTAGAGACGAAAAAGTACTATAATGAAATGTGCAAAGATCTAGAGTTAGAAAGCCAAAGGGAAGAATATACTCAGAATTGCTCAAGCTGAAAGAAGTGAAGAAAAAATTCAAGGCTTGAGTTAAAATATTGAAGGATTCTTGGGAAAATACTGAACAACACAGGAAGCATCAAAAGAAGATGGAAGGAATATACAGAGTCACTGTAACAAAAAGAATTGGGCAACATTCAACCATTTCAGCAGGTAGCATATGATCAAAACTAATGGTACTGAAGGAAAAAGTCCAAGCTGCATTGAAGGCACTGGCAAAAAACAAGGCTCTGGGAATTTACAGAATACCAGTTGAGATATTTCAACAAACAGTTGCAATGCTGAAAGTACTCACTCGCCTATGCCAGGAAATTTGGAATATGCCAGCTACCTAGCCACCCAGCTGGAAGAGATCTATATTCGTGCTCATTCCAAAGAAAAGTGATCCAACACAATGCAGAAATTATCAAACAATATCATTAATACCACACACAAGCAAAATTTTGCTGAAGATAACTCAAAAACGGTTATAGCAGAATATCAACAGGGAACTGCCAAAAATTCAAGCTGAATTCAGAAGAGGACATGGAACAAGGGATATCATCATTGATGTGAGAGGATCTTGGCTGAAAGCAAAGAATACCAGAAAGATGTTTACCTGTGTTTTATTGACTATGCAAAGGTATTCAACTCTGTGAATCATGACAAGTTATGTATAACATTGGGAATAATGGGAATTCCAAAATACTTAATTGTGCTTGTGCAGAACCTGTACATACACCAAGAAGCAGTCATTCGAATAGAAGAAGGGAATACTGCATGGTTTAAAATCAGGAAAGGTGTGCGTCAGGGTTGTATCCGTTCACTATACTTATTCAGTCTGTATGCTGAGCAAGTAATCTGAGAAGCTGGACTATATGAAGAAGAATTCAGCATTGGGACTGGAAGAAGCCTCGTTAACTACCTGTGATATGCAGATGACACAACCTTGCTTGCTGAAAGCATGAGAACTTGAAGCATTTACTGATGAAGATCAAAGACCACAGTCTTCAGTATGGATTACACCTCAACATGAAGAAAGCAAAAATCCCCACAACTAGACCAATAAGCAACATCATGATAAATGGAGAAAAGATTGAAGTTGTCAAGGATTTTATTTTACTTAGATCCACAAACAACGCCCATGGCAGCAGCAGACAAGAAATCAAAAGATGCATTGCATTGGGCAAATCTCCTGCAAAAGACCTCTTTAAAGTGTTCGAAAGCAAAGATGTCACTTTGAGGACTAAGGTGTGCCTGACCCAAGCCATAGTATTTTCAGTCACATCATATGCATGCAAAAACTGGACAATGAATAAGGAAGACAGAAGAAGAATCGATGCCTTTGAATTACGGTGTTGGTGAAGAATATTGAATATACCATGGACTTCCAGAAGAAAGAACAAATCTGTCTTGGAAGAAGTACAGCCAGAAGGCTCCTTAGAAGCAAGGATGATGAGACTTCATCTCACGTACTTTGGACATGTTATCAGGAGGGATCAGTCCCTGGAAAAGGACATCATGCTTGGTAATGCAGAGGATCAGCCAAAAAGAGGAAGACCCTCAACAAGATGGATTGACACAGTGGCTGCAACAATGGGCTCAAACATAGCAATGATTATGAGGATGGCAGGGACAAGGCAGTGCTTTGTTCTGTTGTACATAGTGTTGCTATGAGTTGAAACTGACTCAACGGCACCAAACAACAACAACAGTAATTCAGGCAATCATAGAGCAAGTAACTTGAAAAGCAAACTTTGAGATTGTGAAGTAGACACATTTGTCATAAGGTTATGTCACAGGTTCTCAGTACCACTCTGCCCAAAGGTACCTCCTGAAGATAGTTAGATATGAAGAGAAAAGCAATTAACTCAGGCTTCCCTGGGGTATTATAACGACCAGCACTATAATCATGTGCTTCGTCTTCTCATGATGCATCTACAGATCCACCTTTAGGAGGCTGTACACTTGGACTTACTTTCTCAGTGGAGCCGATTCATCTACACATTCTTGGCTGGGTACCGATGCAATGTTTTCATCAGACACTGGGAAGGGTTACTAGGAAGCAGTGTGAAACCTTGGAGGAAAGCAGAGCCAATGGGACAATCTAGAGAGCAAGCAGAGGTGTGCATGAACCAACTGAACTGATCAGTCATGATTCAGGGGACCACAATGGTGTCAGGATATGTATGAAATTTCCCTTGCTCTTCCATAGAGGAAAACACCAGAGAAGGGGGCATTAGTAAGTCAGGAACCATGGAAACACTGTGGATGCTAAATGTCACCGCTACGGCCTGAAAGGGTGACTAGACTGTCTCAAGATGCAGGCCTAACATGCTGAGAACAGCATCCCAGCATCTGAGTAAACTGAAATGTATTCTTGGGCTTTTTTTTTTTTTTTTTTTTGCAAATAAATGCTCAACGAGAAAGGAGTGTTTTCACACCTAAGTAGAATTGTTTCATTTATTTATTAAAGCATAAATACAAAAAACCATTGGCAAAAATAATTTCAGTATACAAATCCACCTCCACTAAGTTATATTACCTTCTCTCGATCACGGGAATTTAACAAATTTACTGAGGGTCAAAGTGAAGTTACCCAAGGCTTTTCTTGTTGTTTTAAAATACTTTAAATAGTAATTCTGATCTGGAAATAGAAGGTAATGTAACTTAGTGGAGGTGGATTTGTATACTGAAATTATTTTTGCCAATGGTTTTTTGTATTTATGCTTTAATTCGAATAATTTCTTTTAGAAGCCTAATGGCAAAGGTCGCTGCTTGTGATCAAACCAGATATGTAAATAAGATGGTAGTGTTTACTGCTCGTTGAGCATTTATTTGCAAAAAAAAAAAAAAAAGCCCAAGAATACATTTCAGCACTTGTTGGGACACAAATTTTCGAGAGTAGCAAAATTTGAAATATTTAGATGGTTCTCGCCCACAGTTGCCATGCTAATTTAAATAACCAAGCCTTGCTTTCTTAATTGCATGTTCCTGTAATAGAAATACAACACACAAGTTGGACTGAAAGGAGCACAGCTTTCTGGCGGCCAGAAACAAAGAATAGCTATTGCTAGGGCTCTTCTTCGAAAACCGAGAATTTTACTGTTGGATGAGGCCACTTCAGCCCTCGATAACGAGAGTGAAAAGGTAACATCCCTCTTGTTTCTTCTCAGAATATAATACCAAATATGAGTGTGCAGTATCATGGACAGACAGGGTCAGTTTAGAGAAAGAAAGGTCTGGAAAGAATGTGGTCACAGGGTCACCAGCATTGTTAGAAGCTAGTGGGGAGGTGGGAGAGAGTTGAGACCTCAGATTCTGGAAGGGTTTTCCTACTTGAATTTGTCTCACTATCAAAAGGGGACAAGTCTTGAAATGTTTCTCCACTGCAAGAAAACGCCCAAGAAAAATCACTTTCCTATTGTATGAATCTTATTCCAAGGATGCCATACAAATTAATAAGGCAACCTACATGTGTTAGAGGGTGGTCTACACTGCAGTGTCAGTACAGGCTAGTTACTCTACCTCATTTAAGCAGGACACAAAGAAGCAAAGTGACAGTACACGTACACTGCAAGCTCATTCAATGTTTAATTTTGGTTTGTCCCCCTCCCCTAGCACTTTCTTGCACATAGTGGGCACTTACTTGTTAAATGAACATTGCTTAGAAGAGTGCTAATCATTAATATTTATTGAGTGCTTATTATGTGCTGTTATCTCAGTCCTCAAAACAACTTGATGAATTAGCTTCTTTTATTATTAGCATACCCATTTTACAGATTAGGACACTAAGGTTTAGAAAGCTTAAATAACTTCCTTCAATTTAATAGAGGGTGACCTAAGAGCCTGTGTTGTCTACCCCCATACAACTACTATTTGTAGATGAACATCATTCTTGATTCCCAATGAAAGAGTAGACTATGAAAGCAAGAAATATGACTTTTGGAATCAGACAAATCTGGGCTATAATCTGGATTCATCAGTTACTAGCAGTGTAGCCATGCGTATGGCCTGGATTCTTGGAACTTCAGTGTCCTCATCAGAAAAAAGGAAAATACCTTCACCTTACAGAGTTATTCCAAGGATTTAAATGAGATAACCATCCTTGGAACATTTATATATTCAACAAAAACTGGTTTTTACCCTCCATTCAATATCTTCTATCTAGCATTAAAACCTCATTGTTGGCTGGGGTGCTTTTTAAGGCAGTACACTTTACAGCCAACTCCTACCCAAAAAAAAAGAGAGAAAGAGAGAAAAAGGAAATGAGGTAAATAAATGAGACAATTCTACTTAGGTGTGAAAACACTCCTTTCTGGCTTTGAGTTTGGAACCTGTTAATTACCACTTACTCACATACAAACAACCAATTCATTTTTATTGAGTTGTCACAGAAGCTTTCCCAACTGGAAGTCTTACTTGATGTGTCTCTAATTACTTTTTCCAGATGTCTGTTGAGCAGGGTGAGTATTTCACAAAGTAGGGCACTTTCCTTGGGGATAAGCAACTAAAACAAAGTTATTAGATTACCTTGATTGCTTTGGCTTGCACAAGTTTCTTAGCATCTAAGCAGAGGTAGCGATCACAGGTCTGTCTCTCTTCCAGGTGGTACAGCATGCTCTGGATAAAGCCCGGAGAGGGAGGACGTGTCTAATGGTGGCCCACAGACTCTCCACAGTACAGAATGCAGATTTGATAGTAGTTCTGCACAATGGGAAAATAAAGGAACAGGGAACTCATCAAGAGCTCCTGAGAAATCGAGACATGTACTTCAATTTAGTAAATGCACAGTCAGTACAGTGACACAGTTTGAAAGTTAGCACATATTTTGATCTTTGTGTAATGCAAAGAAAGAGTGCTTAGTAATTATTTGGCCTGCTGTGATCTCTTGTTACTGCGTGTATCAATACCTAGAATCATGCTACTCAAGTACGAACACGTTCTATTTACCTACCATCTTCCCTTCCGATTTTTAAAAGGAAACAACAATTTGTTAAATTCCCGTGATCGAGAGAATGCCTGTATCCCTCGCTTTACAGAAATGTTCTAGCACGTTGTTTGTAAAGCAATTTTCTGCAAAGTGGCCTTGTTTTCCCATCAACATCTGCTAAAAAACTGGGAGTACATTCCCACCAGGAAAAATTATCCAGGTAACTAAGTTGAATGGTTTTAGCAAAGAAAAGGTAAGATACAGTTGGGCTTGCTCCACTGAAGGGAGAACCACTTTGATTTGGAATTTCCAGGATTTTGTAGCATATATTCATCCCAATACTTTGTACTAGTCTCTTTTCTCCAGACCACAGGAATTTCTCTCATTTCAAAACAGATATCCACTCTTCTCATAACTCTGCTTTATCTCTTTGTTGGGGGATAGGAGGCATTGTGATGTAAAATTTCGGCCCAAATTAGGTAGCTGTCTCCCACTTCACCGGAAGTGAAATGTCTGAATGACCCAATCTTAAGATTCCATTATTCCAGGCTTGGGTTTGACAGAGCAAAGCAGCAGCCTATTTGTACATATAACACGTAAAACAAGAGGTACTTTTATTGTAGGTGAAAAATTAAAAATGCCTTTCTCTATTATTATTCTTCAATCAAATAATTTTGTTCGTGCTTCATTTTACACAATATATGGATGTTAAAAGCCCTGTGTAAATAACAATACTGACACACTGAGTCACGTTTTCCACTTGCTTAAATATGTGATTTTATCTGTTGATGTTATCTTTATTCTTAATTGTGTTTTCTTCCATTTACTGTGACACCTACATCCACCCTCTCTAAAGTGCACTCTGCCAATCATCTGAAATGCTGTGGAAAAAAATTGCAAACATTTATATATTATGCCACCTTTTTAATGCAAATTAAAAATAGGATTGGGGGTTGTAACCTGATGAATGTTTTTGTTGCCACTTTGCTGTGCATGAATATAGAGCTCCTGGTAGTATCTCTTTCCAAAGTACCGTGGGCAAGAGGAAAAGGGCAGCAGGTTACAGATACCCTTAACATCCTGTGAGCAGGAGAAGAACCTCAGGCTCCAATTCTCTAATTCCTCCTAGGATAGCAAGTACCTGCAGTGACTACTTACCCCATGAATCTATCAACTTCAATCTCATGTGCTCTGAGACTGCGCCTGTACATTATAGGTTGTACCTCCAGATGTCAGTAAAACACTTTCCTTTCTAATTAATAGGCCATTACCTAATTTTTACTCCCTTTTTTTTTTTTTACTTAAAAAAAAAAAAAGTTAAAGGATGTTCCACACGTACCATTCTCTTAAACTAAGCCCTGTCCACAGGAGACCCAACCACCATAGTGAGAACTGGGTCCTAAGCAGCTCACCAGGACCTGCAGGCTATCAGCTGAAGAAGGCAGAAAGTAAGCAGAGACCGGCTGCTTTTTAGGGACTGCCGCCATTTAAAACTTTAGAATTGCTGTGCTGTTCTTCTTAAAATTGTTTTAAAATATATCAATTTAAGTAAAACAATGGTTCTAATGGAATTACAGCATCTTGTTCCCAAGACGATTCCAGGTAGCTGTGGAATCATTTACTTTGATAAGCTCAGGTTCTAAGAATCCTTTTAATAATTTTTTTTTCAAAATAAACATTTGCACACACAGCTTGTCAGTTTTATAAGCCTGATGTTTTAACTTCTAGACTTCTTCTTCAGGCAGAATACTCTCTGTGACTGAAAAAGGAGCTACATCAGGGACTGAGATTTTTGTCTGTAAAAATAAAGAAACGAAAACGTCCTTTAGCAGATTTGAATATAGGTTTAAAAAATTTTTTTTACAATTTTTTTTATTGCAGTAAAATATATATAACATAAAATTCGCTATTTTTACCATTTTAAAGTGTGCAATTCGGTAGCATTAATTATACTCGCAATGTTATACAACCATTTCCTATTTCCAAAAACAATTTCATTGCTCCAAACAGAAACTCTGTACTCATTAAGCCCCTGGTAACCTCCAATATACTTTCTATGTCTATGCATTTGCCTATTCTAGATATTTCATATAGGTGGAATCATATAATGTTTGTCTTTTTGTGTCTGACTTATTTCACTCAGCTTAATGTCTTCAAGCTTCATCTGTGTGGTACACTTATCAGAACCCCATTTCTCTTAATGGCGGAATAAAATTCTATTGTATATACATTCCATATTTTGTTTATCCTTTATTGCTGAACACGTGGGTTCTTTACACCTTTTGGCTAAATGAATATTGTATGAATATTGGTGTCCAAATATCTATTTGAATCCCTGTTTTCAATTGTTTTGTAATTGAAGTCAAATTGCTGGCTCATATTCTGTTTAACTTTTATGTGTGTGTGTGTGTGTGTGTGCACTTTGGGTGAAAGTTTACAGCACAAAGTAGTTGCTCATTCAAAAATTTATACACGTATTGTTTTGTGACATGGTTTGCAATCCCCGCAATGTGCCAGCACTCTTCCCCTTTCCCTTTACACCCCCGGTTCCCCGTGTCCATTTGTCCGGTTTTCCTGTCCCGTCCTCCCTTCTCACCTTTGCTTTTGGAGAGGTGTTGCCTGTTTGCTCTCATCTACTTGATTGAACCAAAAAGCACCTTCCTCACCTGTGTTATTGTTTGTTTTATCACCTGTCCAATCTGAATAGGTGTGTTGCTATGATGCTGAATAGGACATCTTCCAAACTTAAGATGTCCAATCTACTATGATGCCTGGCGATCTATTTGTAAAAATCGGTCAGTGAAAACCCTATGGAGCACAACAGTCCAATCCCCAACCAATCATGGGAATGACACATGTTTGGCCAGCGTTCTGTTCTGTTTTGCATGGGGTTGCCATGAGTCAGGGGCCAACTCAATGCCAGCTAACAACAACTACAGCATAAATACCTGGCCTAGAAAATCCTAAATACAGTGAACACAGCTGTTCAGAAAGGCCAGAATCCATCAGAGAGTCATCCCTTAAATGTTAGTATGTTACAGCATCCCTTAGCCATGCGATGATCTTATTCTCTGAACCACTCTTTCTAAGAGAAGAGGTTGTTCAGTGAGTCTTAAAATAATCGAAATACCAGTGAGGATACCACAGAACTACAAAGAGCTGAATAGAAACATTTTAACAATTGTTTATCCTCTATCTATTGATGGACACAAGGTTAAGGTACGGCACAGATGTTAGAGGGAAAAAAAAAAAAAAGAAAAACCACGTCACGCCTGTTTTATAACTAACCCAACCAATCTCTTTTATATCTTGCCACTACTTAAAACAAGCTGTGGTGTGTTCTAATGTTAAGTCAACTTGGGTCAGACCTAATAACCTGGCTTTCAGCCTACTCTGTGTCAGCTTCATAGCATGCATAGAGGTGCTTTGCAGATGACCTACTCTGTGAAAATATTTCATAGGTTAGCGTCGATCTATGTTATTCGTTGTTGGTTTGGGTCTGAGCTCTTATTTCAAGAGGGTTTTATGAAATGGGATCACAGATAGATCAAAAATTTCACTAGTCAAGGCAGAAAAATTCAAAGTGGGAGAAAAGAGGATAGTGATTTCCAGCCTTTGTTTCCCTACCAATAGTAATAATTACCAACATTTGGAAAGCTTATTTAAAAACCGTACTTATAAGAAATGTATGGATCACCCAAATGTCTCTACACAGTACCTCAAGTAACACAACTTGCCCTCTTTGGGTAAAACCACACTGATGAAGCCTGTATTACTTTCCTGTTGCTGCTATAATAAATGACCATAGATCTCGTGGCTTTAAACAACACAGATTTACTACCTTACAATTCTGGAAGTCAGATGTTCAAATCAGTCTCAGTGAGATAAATCAGATTCTTTCTTCTGGAGGCTCTAGAGGAGAATGAGTTCCTTGACTTTTCCAGTTTCTAGAAGCCGTCCATGTTCCCAGGCTCACATCCTTCTACTCCCTGCTTCTGTGTTACATCTTCATTCCATTTGTTTCCCATCAACACATCTCCTTCTCTGCCTCTGACTCTTCTCTCCTGCCTTACTCTTACAAAGACCCTTGGGAATATATACCCAGATAATCTAGGATAATCTCGCCATGTGAAAATCCTTAACTTAATCACATCTGAAAAGTTTCTTTTGCCACTGAAGGTAACATATTCACAGGTTCCAGTGAAGAGGACATGGACAACTTTGGCAAGCCATTATTCAGCCCACCGCAAAGCCTATCCACTTAAATTCTTATTCCATGGAAAAAACAAACCAATTTTCACAGATTTGCATTGAATAAAAATTCAGAGACCCCTGGAAACACCTAGCCATCATCATCATTCTGTACAAAGAGCACAGAACTGGCTTAAGAACTCATATCTTGCTTCCAAGCCCTGTGCTTTCTGCCTTGCACCAAGCTACCTATCATCCTTCCTGAGCTAGAGCCTGAAATGGATTTGCCTTTCTCTCTTCACTTTTTGCTACTGGATTTGATTCCACTGTTGCTATTTCCTTTTATCCTGAGACTAGATTTATTAAACAAGTTTATAATAATTTTTACTGTCTTAACATCATTGTTCTCTTTCTATAGGTAATTTTGTGTGCTAGCAAGTAAAAACAGCACCCTTAATACTGTAAATGTGAGTTTTCACATACCTCACATGACCCAATGTACACTTTTGAATTTTCCTGAAACGGTTTTAAACTACTGCCTCTAATGATGGCTAACATTTTTTGTGAACATTTTCATATAGGTATGGGATAAGTACTTTATGTACATTGTCTTATTCGGTCCTCACATTAACCCTATAAGGGTACCAGTTCCTGTCAAGTCAATTCCAATTCATGGTGACCCCATGTGTGCAGAGTATGACTGTGCTCTACAGGGTTTTCAAGGCTGTGACCTTTCAGAAGCAGATTACCAGGCTTTTCTTCCAAGGAGCCTCTTGGTGGGTCCTAATCACCAACCTTTCTGTTAGTAGTCAAACACTTAAACATTTGTGCCACCCACCCAAGGACTCCTCCTATAAGGGTAGATGTTATTAATATTATCCTTTAAAGAGAAGAAGACTAAAGCTTAAGGAAATTAAACAACTTGTTGAGAATTGGACTCTGGGATTCAGACCCTTGTCTGCCTAACTACAGAGCCTACAGTGTCAATCCAGGCACCAAGCTGTCCACACATTTATGCAAGCAAAAGGGCTGGATGAATTGAGGGTGCAGTCTTTGGTCATGGGGATGCACTGGGTATGAGGATGAAACCAATGTTTTGGCAGCAGCTACACGGTCTAATTAAATTAATCAGCCATACCCAAAAACACTCTCTGCATCTGTATCACTGGAACAGATTAAATTTAGCCCAAGAGGAGCTCTGTTCTTCCTTTAGTGTTTACTTACATACAAGTGTGAATTTAGGTACTTTTTGCATGAGCATTCTGGCCCAAGAAAAAATGAAAAAGAGGCGCATTTCTTAAACAAAAGCATAGTTTAGCATCTGTGACACTAATGTCTATGGGAACATGCTGAAAGTGTCCACCAAGTGTATTTAAGTTTGTTGGACATGCTTTCACAGCAATTAATGCTTAATTATCAAGGTTCCATTTATTCCAGCTGAAACTGTTTTTCCTTTTAAACTTCTTGAGGATCTGCTTAAAAGAAACATTATGGTTTATTCAGATTTCAGAAAAGCATGTTAGACAATTAGGTGTTAAAAACTATAAATGAACGCATTCACTGCGGCACTGAACTGAGGGAAAGAATGGACTAGTGAACTGATCTGTTTTTGAAGATGTAAATAATGGAATGCTATTATTTGTAAACCATGTAAAACTTGTTATCGAAAAAGGCGTTTTGTTTGACCATCAACTGTACTACAGCACAGTAATGTAACACATGGCTAAAATATTGTCCGCCCAATTGAAAGTTAAGAAGAGATTCAAGGACAAAGGTTGATGTGTTAAATTAGAAGAACTCTGGACAATTGGGAAGCAAACAGGGAAGAAAAAGAAGAGAAAAAGCTATTTGAAAACACTCAAACAATGAAGACTATAATACACACTAGAAATCAGCTTAGGACTAGAAGGAAAAAAGATTCTATCACCAAATCCTCACCAAAAAAAAAAAGAAGTGCAAATTTAAATTCCTAATCCCATGGCCCCAAAGATAGGAAATTTGGGCAAAATTGGATCGTTGCCTACATGGGCTTCATAAATTTCTTTAATCTGTAATTCTTCGAGCTAAGTCTTTCAAGAAGAGAGGGGTTAATGGAAACCAAAGGAAAGTGAGAGCAAGAGGTGGTTGTGGAGAATCAGCACAAGGTCAACAGCGCTCCCAAGGGTAGGCAAAGGAGAAAACCTCCAAAGTAACAAGAAGGTAAATGAGTTTCGATTAAGTAATAACTCTGGGAAATGAATACCGAGAAACTTGGAGAGAATTATAAAATGGAATAATACTGGTACCTAGTAGTAGTAGTAATAATAATAGTAACAATAATAAAGTGATATAAGTTCACATTCATTGAACACTCAGTTACCAGGCACTGTGAATGAGCATTACAGCTATTAGTTTACTGACAATAGGATAGACTCTATTACTATTTAAATTTTACCAAATGCAGAAAGTGAGGCACAGAGCAGTTAAGGAACCTGGCCAAGGTCAAACATCATGGAAACAACAGAACGAGGATTCAACCCAGAAAATCTGATTCCAGAGCGCACACTCAGCTAATCAATTTTCCCTCAAAAATGGAATTGGAAACCAATTTTTCCCCGAAGATGCAGAGAGTTCTATGAGATGTTCATATAAAAAACAATTCCCTCCTCCTTACACTGCAAAAATGCAAAGGTACATGGTTCCTTTTTGGTTAACATGCTGCCGTGAGGCTGGATTTTTTCTGCCTGCGCACACTCTGAAAAAAAAAAACCCAAAAACTCTCATAGACAACCCAGTTACAACTTGGAAGGATTAGAAATGCAGCTGCTCTTGCCATAGCGTGTTTTCCTGGCAACTCTCCGGTCTCCTCTACCTTCAGACACACACACACAAACGGAGGGAGGGATTAGACCCTGGTATCTAGCCAGATTGTCCCTCACTGTTGAATCATCCCTGCTATCTTTATTTTCAGGGTGTTTAACATAACTCTTTTGTTCTATTTGCAACCCACATGCCGATGCATCATTCCTTTATTTAGTTAAGATAAAAAAGATCTTGATAGCTGTATCATGCAAAAACCAAGATCCATTTACAAATGTAACTGAGGAAACCAGTAACTTAGGCTTTGGATGAAATGTTCTCTAAGGCCAAGTCATCAGAAGTGGTTCAGGTATGCTTAACTATACTGACACTCCTATTAGTATGGAATGACTTACCAAACATTGTAAATTCAGGACTGCCTCAAGTTGTTTTACAATTAGTATCTCTAATGATGGACTCTAAAATCCTGTATATTTCCGTATATTGGCAGAAGTCCTTATGACAAAAGCCTAGACAAAATTAAAGGGTTTGGTGTGATCACTAGTGAATTATATCATAACCCAGCACAGACAATATAACCAAGAGAGACACAAACCTCTCAAAATTTTGATCCATATACTTCTGAAATACAAGGGACAACATCCCATAGTTTTATGTATTGCATTTCAAGTTGCTCCTTCAGTAAAGCTGGTCATCTTCCTAAAAACTCCACAGTCAGCCAAGAGTTAACCTTTCTCCTTTCTAAATGCTACTTGTTATGAAGGTAGATTATAAAGCCAAAGGTGAAAGACACTTTCTATGACTTACTCAAGTAAAATCATTCTAAAATTTGTGCCCCTTTAGTGGAACATATAACTAAGGACCCAGTAGCTCACCTCTAGCCCTCCATCTGGAGTTGACTGACAGGCATCAGAGAGGTGTCCAGATGAGCATATTTTTCAGAAAAGGTCTACAGCCTGCACCAGAGTGCCAAAGGGGTTTGTTGACCAAAAACAGGTTAAGGTACTGTTCTAGACAAAAAATAAGAAACCTGTGTCCAAAACCAGCAACTTTATATAGAGAATTCATGCATAAGATTTTTAAATTGAGCATGGGTAAAACATTTAATAAAGTCCAATAAAAGTTAATTAATTTCTCTGTTGCAGTGTAGTTTAAAAAAGACATAGAGTTTTGTCTCCATTTTTCAGTCTTACTGCAGTGTGGTCTGAATTTCCTGTGTATAATAAAAAGAAAAGCTGTTCGTTTTCTAAAGCCTGTTTAGCACCATCAATGGGCTCTTTTAGTTTGTTGTACTCAACAGAATATTTAACCATACTTAATACTCCTTAACTTTATTTGGAGGACAATCTAATCAACCTCTGTCCCCTTAAAATATTTTTATACAAAAATAGACTGGGTTTAATTCTTGGTAAATACATTACAATCATAGACCAAGGTTTAATTAAGTTACTTCAATCCACTATGAACGTTTTAAAATTTAAAAATAAACAACTATAATGCCTATATATTTTTACATTTTTAGATGGTTAGTTTTAGAGTTATAATGGTAGATGATGGCATTACTTTTTTTCCCCCAAATGATGCCTTTTTTCCTTAAAGAAAGAACACGAGAAATATTTTACTTTTGTTTTACAATTATAAGTAAGCTCTCAAATCGGAACTGTGATTCATGATCATGCTCTAGACTTATTTTTAACAACCCAAGTAAAGTACTGAACACAAAGGAGGCATCCAGTGTTTGTGGATTTGATTTTTTGTTTTTGATCAAAAGCAGATACATCATTTAAAATATCACTGTAAGATAAACTGTTCTCTCTACTACAAGCTAAGGCTGTATTAGAGAAATCATATACATACAGCCTACTCACCATGTTCTTCCCTTCCCTCTTCCCAACATAGCGACCCTATAGGACAGAGTAGAACTGCCCCATAGGGTTTCCAAGGAGCAGCTGGTGGATTCGAACTGCTGACCTTTTGGTTAGCGGCCATAGCTCTTAACCACTGTGCCAGCAGGGCTCCTTAAGACTCTTAAGTGCTTGTATTTAGTGTTTCCTTCAAATGCTAGTGGATGTCACCTTGGTATTATAGAACTTTGTTTGCTTAACAATAACTCTTTTAATTATATAGAATTACACAAGAAACTTAAAAGACTTAGAATTAATTAGTGATTAAATAAGCCCGACTTTACTGTTGGACAGCAGTTCCTCCAATGATCATAAAATATCAGAATTTTAAAACAGATCTTTTTTTGTCCAGCAATAATGGCTGATTCAAATCAGAGTCATTATTGATGGCAGTCATGAATGAAATAAACCCCTTGAAAGGTAATTCTATGGCTTCATGTGGCCAGAGGCCAACACATCTGACTAATTCAGTTAACATATTCAGTAAAATATAAAAATCTTAAGTCATTTTTTTAGCATCATAAAGACTTGTTGACTGAACCTTTTTTCACCCTTCAACCAGTTACAGCTCTACATGTTGGGACAGAAAGAGGCATTTAGTAGAGTTTAAGACTCAGATAACACATTCAATTTCTTCTGTATTTTAGTGCCATGTGACACCGCAAGATAGTATCCAATCTTAGGAGAAACAACTGGCTGGGTTCTAAGAATTACTTTGAGAAATAATAGCATAAATTAGGTTTCTTCCTCAGTTAGCCCACCTTGCTCATTACTGTAGCTAATCTAGGACTAATAAAGGAAAACTGAATTGCAGGTCTCAGTTTAAGGGAGCCATATGGTGCAGATGACTGCAGCTTTGAGTTTCCCCTTCCAGAGCCAGCACGACCTTCTTCCAGCAAATACTCCCTTGGCCCAGATCATCTGCCTCACTTTGCCACCAAGCAGACCCTCATTCTCAAAAAGGGCATGCCCATGGGAGGACAATTCACAAATATGAAGAAATGAAAATGCCAAATAGACCTACAGGAAAAAAAGTTTAGAAATCTGAAGTTTGCAAATTGAAACAATTATGAGATTCATTTCTTCCTTATTAAATGCACAAAGATTAAGAACTCAGTACTGGTGAGATTTAAGACTGGTTCTCTCTCTCAACCGCTGTTGGCTGCAGTATAACCTGCTAACGTACTTTCTGGAGAGAAACCTGGTAATCTCTACCTAAAAACAAAAAACCAAACCCATTGCGATCAAGTCATTCCGACTCATAGCAACCCTACAGGATGGAGTAGAACTTCCCCAAAGGGTTTCCAAGGAGTGGCTGGTGGATTCAAACTGCCGACCTTTCGGTTAGCAGCTGAGCTCTTAACCATTGCGCCACCAGGGCCCCAATCTCTATCTAGAGCCTTTAAAATGTTCTTATTCCTCAGAATTTCCTTCCTTTTCTGGTTTTTTAAGGAAATAACCAGAATTTAGAACATAAAGTTATGCATAAGAACGTTCAATGCAGCACTGTTTTTAATCTTGGTCATTTGGAAATAACTAAATGCCCAGTATTAGGAGAATAAACTTTTGATACATACATTCCATAGAGTATTTTATAACAGTTGAAAATGATGTTTAAAAAGAACTATTAATACAAAGGGAAATTAATTTTAAAACTAATGGATTAAAAAAAGCAGGTACAACAATCTTGTATATGTATGTAAGGGAAAAAATCACAAAGAAAAAATGATTAGAAGTAAAGACAGAAATTCAAAAATTATTCCAAACTTGTAGTGTTCTAGGAGTGGAATGAAGGTAATTTGCTTTCCCTGCTCCTTTACAATTTCCTGCGCTTGCCAGAGTATCTTCAGTGAGCATCTGGTCATCTTGAAAAAATAAGTGTAAAACTTTTACTAAAATGGGAAGCTTTTGGACTAAGATGGAAATAAAATGGTCAAATTTGCACTTTTGTGTGAATGCCTCCCTTAGAAGGCATAGAGGTTATTATATTTTTACAAGGTATCTCGTGATGCAAATGAATATCTAATTGGTTTTAAAAAACAAAGTGAGGGAAAAAAATTGGGGATTTTGCAAGGCCCTGCTTACAATTTAATTTTCCAGGGAGAGCTACCAACAAGCAGGCCTCCACTGTCAGTTTCCCTAAACTTCCCAATGTCCAGTTTCTTCAGAATCCCCCGAAGTAGTAGCTGTATTGCCCAGTGAAAGCAGAATCTAAGGTGTAGCTGACTTTAAGCCTGGGTCCTTAATTAGCCCCCTGTTTATGGGTAAATCGCTGCATTGTTCTTAATAAGTTATCTGATTGCCATAATGGCCTGTTAATACTGTTTTTACTTATTCTCTGAACTGTGTGAAGGCAAGATGGATAAATCTGAGATGCCAGAGTCATTCTCCCCCTCATCCTTGTTAGCCTACTTTGTGAATAAGCTACACAGCACTATTCTCGTTATTTCTGGAGAAAATCACAAACAATAATTATCACAAGATAGAAAACTGTTAGAAAAAATTAATAGGGTAAATTAGCCACAGGAAAGAAAATCATTTAAACCAGATAATACATTGCTTTGTGATAAAATGTCACAAATCAATGATTGGATATTACTTCTACTTCCTAGAACAATATTTCCACAGAAGTGGGAAAAAAACCTCCTGAGACAAGAGAACTTTAACTTCTGCTAATTTGAAAATAATTTTTAGAATACCTAGCAAGTGAATTTGATATGCAGTACTATTGTTAACTACTGATACATGACTTGTGGAAATATAGGAGGCCAGGTTTGCGCAGTCTGAGATCAATTCCCCAGAGAAAGGATGTAAGGTACCCGAGAAATAGAACACGCGGGAGCAAAACTTTAGTGTAGAGTCTCACCTGCATAGGTCTAATTAATAGAAATTACATGTTTTTAAGATTATCTCCTTTTTTACAGCATAACTATTAGAAACATGGTGATGCAGGCCAGTGGTCATTAGCATAATATTACTTTCTTGGAAGCTAGGTGAACACAGTTTCTTGGAAAAGCCACATTGCAGGCTAGCACTAGAGTTCTGTATGTGTAATGATAGTCCAGGACAAACCCAAACAAGCTGAAAAACAAGAAACACACAAAAGTATTTGCAGAATTAATTTCATAGGTTCACCTTTCAAGTAACAAGCAAACCCCAATTTCACTGTGTCCTGTGTTTCTCTTTTAAAATGGTACCGAGTGCTGCTATTTGCACTTTTGTGGACAGGCAAAGATCACTTTGCTTTGACATAATCTTGCTTACTGCAAAATCCCATACATAGACCAATATTCTACCCTGTCTTTTTTTTTTTTAATTTAGTTTTACCCTTACAGATGCATGAATATCACTTAAAAAAAAAAGAAAAAGTAAAAAACAGAACATCCAGTTAAATTTGAATTTCTGAAAAAAGAAGAATACATAATTTTTAAAGGAAAACATAATTTTCAGTATTTGTCCCAAATATCAAATGGGGCATATTTGTGCTAAAAATGTATTTGCTGCTTATCCAAAATTCAAATTTAACTGGAAGTCCTGTTTTTTATCTGACAGCCCTAGGGGTAGTGAAAATATATTCAAAATAAAGAACATTTTTTCCTTTCTTAAAAGACTCCTTACGGTTGTATTTAAATAAGACAAAAACATATGCAATTTTATTTGCTCCATGGAGTGTAAAAGATACATGCCATTTTTTGGTGAGACTCTATACTCTGACAAACTCATTTGCTTAGAACAATGACCCTAAAGTTTAAGTTGAAAATGTTGTGGGAAATAAATTGAAGCATTACATTATTTATATTTTGTAGTTACTGTGTGAAGGACAATAATAATGAGTAAGTGAGTCATTTGAAATTGTAGAATAAAAATCGGGTATAGGTTAAAACAGACTATTGCTAAAAATGAAGTTTTGATAATCTGAAGTGATAATATTGGTATGTGAAATAGAAAAGCAAAACTGAACCGAGATATGTTTTCTTACATTTTGGCTAATTATGGAAGAAACAAAAAACTTTCATTCTCAGGAACCATATTCTAAAATGTATCCCTGAGAAATAGCTTTCCACTTAACTTATTATTATATAGTCTCAGTACAGGCAAGCTGACCAAAAAAGCTAACCAAAAAAAAAAAGAGGTCATCGTTTTTCTAAGCTACATCCTACCACTGACTGACAGGCAACACAGTATTTTTTTGCCTCTATTTCTCTGCTAAAAGCTATACAACAACAACAAAACTATACCCATATTGGTTTCTCAGGTTTGACAAATATACTATAGGAAGGTAAGATATTAGTAGGGAAAACTACAGAAACTATATATTTTTACAACTTTCCTGTAAATCTAAAATTATTCCAAAATGAAAAGCTCATTAAAACATGATGAAGTAAAAATCCATGCAGCTGCTTTTGAACCACACAATAATAAAAGTAGTTACAGACCACTTCACAGACGTCAATAACATATCTCCACAATAGGGATTTACTATATCCTCTTGTGAAACTAAGATGAAGAATACACAGTGTTCTAGTGCCAAAATATTTAGAAGGTTGTTCTACTGTTCTCTAACTATTGCTACTTATTACACAATATTCAATTGTGATCATTCAACTAAAAGATGTCAATAAACCCATTGCTGTAGATAGTGAGAGTATTGAAAAAAAATCAAACCCATTGCCGTCAAGTCGATTCTGGTTCATAGTGACCCTATGTGTCACAACAGAGCTTCCCCAGTAGGGTTTCCAAGACTGTAAATCTTTACGGAAGCTGACTGCCCCATCTTTCTCCCAGGGAGCAGCCGGTGAGTTTGAACTACTGACCTTTTGGTTAGCAGCCAACTGCTTAACTACTGGGCCACCAGGGCCCCAGTGAGGGTACACCTAAACCCAAACCAAACCTGTTGCAGATGAGTCGATTCCGATACTGACCCTATAGGGCAGAGTAGAACTGCCCCATAGGGTTTCCAAGGAGTGGCTGGCTGGTGGATTCAAACTACCAACCTTTTGGATAGCAGCCAAGCTCTTAATCACTACACCACCAGGGTTCACGAACCATAATCTTTGTGTTCTTTACCAAAATTGAACCACTGCAGTTTAAGCCAACTAGTTTTATCCGGGGAAAGAGTAAAAGTTAATTTACCTCATCGTTCAAAGGCTACTGAATCGCCACTTAGAAGAACCTTCTTTTCTTAAAGTTTTGGGAGAGATGTAACTTAATGTTATCAAAAAAGAATGTTTTCATATTTCTAAATAGAGACTTCATATATCTATAGAGAAATTCTGTTAAAGAGCAGATATAACTTGAAAATATTTTAAAGCATCACTAAACCAATGTGAATATCTTTTAAATCCATTTCCACCTGTACTAGGCTCCCCCTTCGTTACAAAGGCCATTGTTTATTAAATTGAAAGGGGAAATGCCTTTCTTAAGCAAAAACAAACCAAAATAAAGACTAAGTATGTAAGAGAGAAATGACGCATTGATCAGTGTACAAGAATCAGCACCAAACTTCCTGAAGCTATGGGAAACCTGATGATAGGGTGCCTGCATAATTAAAAAAAAAAAAATTAGGGGCATTAAATTAGGTGCAAAATTGGGCAGTACAAATCCTTTACTTTCAGTTGAAGCAGGCAATCACCTGAACCTTAGGGGGGTTGGAATCTACTTTCTTTCTTCTATTTCAGTGCTTAAAATGGACTGCCTAAAAAACTAAAGCTGGAAGGATAGGTTCCCCCAAAGATGTAAAGATAACCCAAGGTGAAGTATTGAGAGTTTTTCAACATCGCGTTGAGTATAGGGTGAAATGATCATAATGTGAAACAATTCATTGTTTGGGCCCTTTCCAATGAGTTGCCAAGAGAGGAGTGAAAACTTGATAAGCAGGCTCCAGTTTCTACCTGTTGATTTAGAAATCTTAAAGCTTGTGGGAGCATGATTCATTAAAAGGAAGACATTTAAGGGGAAGAAAAGTAAACAAGGAAAATTCTATGCAATGGAACACTGATGTGAATGGTGTGTAAAGAACTTTCTTTGAAAACAAAACAATAAAGAGTTCCATTGTGCTTCTAAATTACAAATTTAGAATTCTGTGATTTAGGTGAAGAGTCTGATTTCCTTTTGAGTATCAAAATGTCAAAACCCCACAAAGCAATTTGTGTATAAACTTTTGAATGATAAACTAATTTTCACTGTAAACTTTCACCCAAAGCACAATAAAATTAAAATATATATATATATTTCTGGGTTTGGTTTTTTTTTTTTTTTTTTTTTTTTGATGTGGAGAGGTGATGGAGGGTGTGGACAAAGGCAGCTGAAAGACCCATTGGGAGGCTATTTCACCATATCTTTAGCACCTAGAACCGCAAGTGGTACATAGAGGTATTCAGTAAATATTTCTTGAAAAAAAAATCACATTTAAGACTGCTATATGCTTTTACATGGGGTTGCCATGAGTCGAATCAACTTAACAGCAAGGGTTTGATTTGGGTTTTGGTTTATAAGCTCTCATAAAACCAAAAACCAAACCATTGCCATCGAGTCCATTCTGACTCATTGTGACCCTGTAGGTCAGACTAGAACTGCCCCATAGTTTCCAAGGAGTGCCTAGTGGATTCGAACTGCTGACCTTTTGGTTAGCAGCCATAGGTCTAAACCACTAAGCCACCAGGGTTCCCATATGCTCTCATTAAAAAAAAAAAAAGCACCCTGTAAATTTTATTCACAGCACTTGACACATATGAAATTAAATAGTAATTTTTTTTTTTTTTTTTAATGTCACGGCCCATTTACTATACTCAGACTGTCCATGCTGTTTCTTACCTGGCTTGGAGAAAAATTACATTTAAATCAAAATCTCAAGGAATTAAGTCTACATTCTCTAACAGGTTGATGGCTATTTTGAATGAAGCAGCAAGCCTTTTTGTTGTCGTTGTCTTGTTTTGTTTTTTTCCTTTATCATTCCCCCATGGAAAGCTCATGGTTTCTGAACTACAAACCAGGCAGTTCAAATCTTATGGCTGCAGCAGCTCCAGGTCTTGAGCCTTCTCAGGAACCAAGCAAAAAAAAAAAAAAAAGAGGCACTAAAAGAGGTGGCAAGACTAAGTCCAGGGATCTGCATGCAAATTCCAAGTAACTCATCTGCTTTTTCCAGGAAAATGTGGCCTCAGCTTTCACCAATGTATACTTTGTCTTCATAGGAATGCATATTTAATCATCAAAGCATTGTTTACCCTCAAAAATCAGATCTCTTAATAAAGATTTTTAAAGTACTTTAAAGGCACAGTCAAACTTTTTTCTTAAAGAAAGACTAGAGCAGGGAACCGACTAGATCATCTGCATGGAGGTTTGAAAGACACTTGTAGCTGTTACTTGCGAAGCTTCATTTAGCATTGAGCTTACCAGGGGAAATTCTCTTCTTGGTGACAGCGCAGTGGGAATTCCCACTCCAACAACCCATGAAATGTTACTGCATAATTATTCGCCTTCTGAGGCCCATTAGAACTTATCAGCAGAAAAAGAAATTTAATTTAAACTCACCCCTCTGTGCTAAAGAATTACTGGGACATGAGATCAAAGCGCGAAGCTCTGTCCTCCAGTGGTTTGCAACACCTAGGCACAATAGGGTGAGAGAACGAGGCATTCCAGCGCTTCCCGGCTTTCCGGACCCCGGAGAGAAGGGGGTGGGAGCCGCGTCACCGGCTGGTTTGAGGGAGGAGGGTGGTGGCAGCTCGGGAGGTGAACGTGTCAATTATATCCCGGAGCTCCTGGCGGCCAGGATGCTTCTACAGGCGGCTGCAGGGGCTTCTGGAGCCAGGCCTGCCCTGCAGACCAGCTCGGCCATCCCTCTTCCTTCCCCGCTATGGGGATCAGCATCGGTGGAGCCTGTGGATTGAGCCACAGGCGGAATGTGGCTGAATTTCACGTCACGTGCAGGTGTGCTGCTCTGAAAACTCCCTGAGCAAAAGTCCTGCTGAAGACTTCTATGCAGCAGCCTCATCATGGGGTGCGTGCATGACCATCATCATCACCAAGTTTAATCCTTAGCACACCCCGAGAGTGGAGTGGCACCCGAGGATCGGAACCTGAGCAAGAAGTTTCCACAACTAGAGGGCCTAAGGCCTACAGGTGCCTGTAAGAGTCACAGATGGAGTGGGGGTGGGGGTGGGGCGGTAGAAATCAAGGTTTACCAGGAGTCGACTCTTTCCTTAGGCCGCCTAAGAAGTGGCAAGTACATTCTCCAAGTGGGGATCTTCAAAGCGAGATGATACTGTTTTCCAAGGGGCTGGTCTATCCTCATCCCCTTCTGATGTCCCCACAATAATGGGGCTGGAGACTGTTGCTAGAAAAAAAAGCGAACTCCCAAAATATCCAGTTGCCCAAAGGATTGGGAGAGAAAAAAGAGAGGGGGAAGAAACCCCATAAAAGGTTGTCGGACTTAGGTACAATGGGAGGAGAAAAAAGTTGAGTTCTGTCGCGCAGGTTGTGTGTGTGTGTGTGTGTGTGTGTAATTTCCACTTAAGTAGACACCAAGGTGACTAAACTACTCTTTGATTCCCTGAAATCAAAAAGGGCAAAGTATTCTCATAGTCAATCAGACTTAATTTTACTTCCTTTAAAACTGAGGAAAAAGGTGCGTGAGTTCCTCCAATCGAGTTCTGGGAAAGTAACACGAAAAGAATAAAACCTCCCATGTATGGGGGACACCACACTCTGTAGATCACGGTGGGAGAGAGGAGGCAGGTCTGAGTGAACACAAAGCAGTGTGGCCAAGAAAAGAGCACTGGAGGTAAAAGAGGCAGCCAGTGGTCGGCTAAGCCAAAGAACTCCAGACAAATTAGGGAAGAACGACCTCTGTCCGTCCACGCCACTGCAGGCCCCGTGGCACCAGCGGGACGCGGCACCGAGCACCCCATCCCAGGAGAGGGCGAGACAGAGGCCCCAGAGGCTGCGGGCCGCGAGATTCAGGCGCTGGGATGGAGAAGGGCAGCGCGCCGTGTGGGGGAGAGTGCCGGGGATTTGGAAAGCAAGAGAAAGGAAGGGGCTCCTTCCACCCCGGTCGGCCGGAGCGCCTTTGAGAGCAGAGAGGCGAGGACCGGGTAGGCTCACTGCGGCGATTCCCACGGTGGCTTCGCCCCGCGTCCGGGCTCGGCCAGCGTCACCAGTGCCGACCGCGCTGCAGAGCGGGCTCGGGGCACAGGGTGGCGCTCGCTGTCCGCGCAGCGGGGGAAGCGGGCGCAGCGCCTTTGTGTGCGGGGGGCGCGGCGCGGGGCGGCCGGGGTCGGCAGCCGGAGGGGGCCAGCGCGAGGCCAGGGGGCCGGGACTCGCGGGGAGACCCCCGCCCGCCGCCCCACCCTCTGCGGCAACCTGCGGTCGGCGGGTGAGGCCGGGCGGTGTCGGGAACCTTCCCGCGGGATTGTGGGGTCGGAGAGGACCCGGCACGTCGAGGAGGTAAAAGAGGAAAGCAGGAAGTAGAGTTTAGAAAAACGGAGAAATTCTCGCCGGCTCAAAACCTCCCCGAGTTCATTTAAAAAGAAAAACTTTGGGAAGTCCGGTCCCTGCCAAGAGGCCTGCAAGGGAAGCAGAACGCTCTCCCCAAGTTCCCTCCCGCGCAGCAAGAGCAAAGTTGAGGAGTGTGTTTAAAAAGAAGAAGGACTTAAAGAATGGCGTTAGGACAACAGAGAAAAGGGGCGGCTTTGAATGGGCGGTTTATTCTTGGTCTAAGTCACCCCGAGCACTCCTTGCTGTTCCAGAACTCTTCTTGCAGAGCCCTGACTGTCGGTCGTTAGGAGCTAAAGCAAAATCTTTAAGGCAGCTTCCTCACTGCCAGGAGACTCCGCAGAAAATTAAATTAAACACGCGCCCAGGGACCAAAGAAAACAGCCACCCCGCCCCTTGCTATAGCAAATGAACACTTCCGCGCACACGGAGTGCAGCGAACCTAAAGAGATGGCCATTGACGCGCATCCCCTTAAACCGTAGCACCTCAGCCCAGGATAGCAAGGAATTAACAAAAGCGGCTTTCCTTTAATCCGGAAGCAAGGAATAGACAGGGTGCACTCGAATTCTGAATCTTATTTTTTAAACAACAGCAACAATTGTTAAATGGAACAAAATCTTTAAAACGTGTCACCCAGACCGACAGCCCTAAGTTAAAAATGAGTGCAACATTTATTCTGTACTTCACTCATTTTGATACATCCCCATTTTCTTGAATATAGTATTAGATCTGCTGGGCCGTTACAAAAAAAAAAAAGAGAGAGAGAAGGAAAAAAAGAAAAGCAGAGAAATGTAGAAACTATAAAAGACAGAAATAGAGAAGTTGGTAATCGGGGGGTGGGTGTTTCTAAGGGGTGTAGAGAGAAATAATAATGCCTGTTTGGGCAGAAGAAGCAAAAATCAGTAGGAAAACAACCTGAGTTTTTCCTAAATATCTGTGTCAAATCTCCCTTGGATGCTATTTGCATAAAAAATTGAGCAGAATGTAGAAAGTCTTTCTTTATAATATTTATCTCTACCATTTTAGGCAACCAGAGATTAGTCAAATCCACACTTTTTTTCCTTCTACAATTCCTGCCTTAATTTCTCTGCCTAAAAAATCATCAGACCTTGAGCTAATCCTCCACAAAACAGTTTTTCAAGAAATTCCTGCATAGACTTTCGGCAACATTCTATTCAAAAATCTCACCAGAGATCCACGGGTGAGGTGAAAATGTTGATGGCAGGATTATCAATCTGCTTGGTCAGGAGGCTAGTCCCATCATGTGCTTGTCTTTCATTTTTAATTTCAGCATTCTGTCCTCAGGGGAAGCCCACCTGAGAAGTTCTACCAGAATGTGAGGCAAGAGTGGAATGAAGGAAGACAAACTCCTCCCGGAACTTTTCCCGTTATCAGCTGATATTGGAGAGTAACTCATTACATTTGTTTAAGTTTCTAGCATAAAATATTTTCGTTGATAGTCCAACCTCAACAAATCACAATCACATCTTTAAGTGAAAGAGATTTCCCGAAAAGAGAAGTTGAGAAAGGAGCCGGAAAGAGAAAGCAGCATCCGCAACACTCCAGTTTGGGGACTAGATGAGGCAGGTCAACAGAAAGGCTGGGTTGAGCCCGAAGCCCTTTTCCGGTCTCTTGAGGGTGGGCTGATATATGCTGGCCTGACCTCTGGGTCAACAACTAGTTTAACTCCACCTTGATCTGCAAGGCTCAAGCTTGTCTCTTGGTTCAAAGTGAGACCCAACCTCTGGCTTCACTGGAGTGAGCCTCCAGCCACTGTTAAGAAGTGCTTTATCACAGACAAAGCGGGGAGAAATCGCAACTTTGCACTTCATCCTCTCTCCTCCCCAAAGAGGTTGCTCCTTCACAAAAGAGGAACCCTGCCTACCTGCAGAAAACTATCTAGAAATAGTATTCAGTAAGGAGCAAAACGAACTAAAGCAAAATTAGACAGGGGAGGAGGAACCGAAGGAAGAAAGTGAAAGTTTGCACATCTATACAACTATAGAAAAATATGTGCCCCTTCAACCACCTGGAAGAAGTCATTTTCCAGACCCTGTGGCTCCTTGTCCTCACCCATCTCTTAAATCAAATGTTGATTCTATAACAACTGATACAAATGTAGCAAGCAGCTTTCCTCTTACCTGCCACTACATTTAACTCCTTCAGAACCGTTTCCTTCGAATCCCTCAGCACTGCAACTTTCAATAAAAAACAAACAACACTTAAACTGTGTTCTGCGTGTTATTCCTAGGAAGAAAGTGACAGAAAGACTGTTTTACTTTTTAAGACCATTATTTAGAACGTTAGTATACCAGATACCAGATCTAACTTGCCGGTCGGTGTAAAGCCCCCAAGGTTTGGAGGCCTCAAATAGCCACATAGGCAACAGGATTAAGGCTGCATTATTCTAAAACATATTTCATTCCTAATAGGATTTTTGAGTTTATAATATTCACTGCTCTCTAATTTCACATCTGTTTATATGGATAGTGATAACTTTATATATAAATTTCACTGGAAATTTTTCAGTTCAAGATACATACCAAGACTATACTTGGGGTGGAAGGAATACAAACAGAAAAGAAAGAAGCTAAACTTAAACGAATCTGAGCACACTAACTTTTTATTCAGTTTGACTTAAAATAATATTATTCTAGTTGTGAAATAGTTTGATATAACATCAATCAACATTTAAAGTATTTTATGTTTCAAAGTATGGCTCAAGGAACACCCATTGCTTAAATGCACTTAGACATAACAAGACAATATTTTTTAGTGGCATCATTGACACCTATGAACAATAGCCTAGTAAATAGATTAAGGTTTAACCTTGTTTTTCTTTGGTGGTTGTTTAGAGACTTTAAAAAGACAGATAACCAATTTCAACAGGAGTCTACTACTGATATTTACCTCTACATAATCTTTAGCTAAGACATGGAATGCCAAAAAACAAGCTTGTGTTAGCTTGACCTCTCCCACCTCCTAACAAATGTTATCCCCAAACCCATGTTTTTATTTTAGAAGTACTGATCTTCCAATGTAAGCTTTGGCCTTTTAAATACTAAACGCAATCAATGGCCAACATCCTGACTCATTTTGGAGAGTGAGAAGGAAGGAGAACAAGGGAATTTCTTTGAATTGTTTGGTGACTCAATACAAATTTTAAGAGGTCAGTAAATCCTGAAGCTATGAGCTAAAATCTACTGGTAAATAATTAATTGCATTTCTTAGACACCATAATCTTTATCTTGGCAAATAGAGAAAACACATTTTAGTCAACAGGTCTTTCCTTCTAAGTATTATCTCAAAGGCAATTATTTAAATATTACCACAAAAACAGGGTTATATTGTTTAAATTAGACATTTAACTGAAGAAAAAAATGTAAATTTCCATAGTTAAAAAGGGGGAAAAAAGCAAATTAACTTGCCTAGTCTTTCATCTCAGTTTATTAATACCATTTAAAATATTACAAATAAATCAATTACATTTCATGCATTTAAAATGCAAGTCTAAAATGTTCCAGAGAAAGGCTTTTCATTTCAATGTGAAATATCCAAATTATGTCAACATTACAATGAGCAATTAGTTTGCAGAATCTGCAAACATTTAAATGTAGTGTCAGGAGTGTTTATTAACAGCTAACAATAATACCTTCAGGAAATACACCAAGGCCAAAGTTAGTTGAGTTTCACTTGGACAATTTATTTAATACATGGGTTTTGGCAGACCCAGTTATGAAATATAGAACTCTCACTTTAACTATGCCTGAACTGCCAGCAAATGCAAATAAGTACATGCGCCATTAAATTAAATGTCATCCAACATTTATCAAATATTGTCTTAGTTACAGTTTGATACCTATCTAAATTAATATTCGAGCAAAACTAGGCCCCGAAAGTGCGTTTGTGGCTCTGCACCTCCAGAAGTGAGTTCAAAAACCCTGCACCTCGGCAGAACCGCAACAGTAACTCTTAATATTTTCTTGTGACCAAAAAAAAAAAAAAAAAAAAAAATCAAGTTTACTTCAATATATTTTCAAATATTTACTGGAAGTAATGTACAAGAAAAATACTATACAAAATCGTCTCCTGGACAACTGCACCTCACACCCTTACACTGGTGGAGTTAGAATTGGTAACTAATCTAGAACGATTCTCCAGTTGTACAAACCATTAGGTTCAGATATAGTTTACAAAGTTTGTTTTTTTTCCCCCCTCTTTTGGCATTTTAAACTACAGCCTCGTCTCCAATAAACGATAGCTTCTTCACTTGTTTATAAGTTTAAATCACACACACACAAAAAAAAACAAGTTTAACCCTAAGAATCTTCAATGAATCGCAAGAATTTACAGAAATGGGTACTATACAAATGGACGGCTGGACGAACAAAAAAAGACTGGGAGATTAAACTAGGGAGGGGTGAAAAAACCGAGGTAGAAAAGGACAAACAGGCTGATAGTTAATCTGGTCTCACCGGAAAGGGGCATTTTTGCATAAGAAAAAAACACCTACCCTCACCCCCACCCCCACCCCATAAGTTAATATGATCCAGATAACTTTGGGATCAATATTACCACAGTTTGGAGAGAAAGACTTGCTGACTGCTAGAGGCAAAACTGTCTCAAAGGGAAACCAAGTGGAAGGTCCCCCCCCTTTAGCTTTTTAGTTATCTTAAAAAAAGATGTCATAAAGATGAAAGAAGGCTGCTGCAGCGATTCGCCAGGATTGCCCTTTGCTAAACCTTGCATCGCTTCCACCTCAGGAAACAAAGAAAAAGAGGCAGAGCTGACGTCGGGAGAGCTAAACTCCGCCAACTCTGGTTTCGGTATTGCCGAATCGTCACTCGACGGAGCTTCTATGGCTCTGCGCAGGGCCGGCGGCGGCGGCGCACAGCGGCTAGGCAGGGCACTCCGAAGCCAAGGTGCCCAGAAGCCCAGCAGGCAGCTGCCCCGACGGGAATTCCCTGTCCCGGCCTCCTGCCTCGCCCTCTCCACCTCGCCGGCCCAACCTTGTTCCCACCCGTACGGAGGCCCGAGGTCTCCCAGGCGCTGGATTTGCCCAAGCTCTCTCTCGGCTCCCTCTAAAAGTTATGCCCATCACAACTCGTGGATGGAGGAGGGAGGACGAGGACTGGAGGACAAAAACAACCTGTTCTGCGAGGCGCTGATTCGAGCATTACAGGGCTTGGGCAGTCACAGCCGGTGAAGACAGAAAGGCAGGGCCCGGGACAACAATGCGTGTTACTTACATGTCCATACTCCCTTTACAAAGTTAAGTACAGAGGGAAAAGAGAGAGAGAGAGAGAGAGGGAGCAGGGTATAGCAGAGAAACGCTGGAGTTGAGGCCAGGGCAGAAGGGCCCCAAGCGGACCGGGGATGGGAGGGGGCTTGGGAGAAGGGCGAGGTGCGCGTCACTCCAGGCCGTTGCGGTGCCCGGGCTCGGGGGGCTGCAGCAGCTCTGGGGAGTGGCAGGGAGGGCTGCCTGCGGTGCTGTGCTCACTGTCGGTGTCGCTGCCTTTCTTGCCGCCGCTGCCAGAGCCCACAGAGCCGCCGCCACCGCCGCCGCTGTGCGTCTTCACGTGCTTGCTGAGGTGGTCGCTGCGCATGAAGCGCTTGTTGCACACTGGGCAGGCAAAGCGCTTCTCGCCTGTGTGGGTCCGCAGGTGCCGCTGCAGCTCATCGGAGCGCGTGAAGCGCTTCCCGCAGAAGAGCCAGTTGCACACGAAGGGCCGCTCGCCCGTGTGCCAGCGCAGGTGCGCCTTGAGGTGCGACGTCTTGCCGTACACCTTGCCGCAGCCCGGGATGTGGCAGCTGTGCAGGCCCTTGCGCCGCAGGCTGGCCCCGGCCGGGCCCAGTCGCTCAGCCTCCTGGCAGTTGGGGCAGTCGCAGGTGGCGCGACCCGAGTAGCGGCGCGCCGAAGAGCGCGGGGAGCCCCCCAGCGGCGCCGACGGCCCAGCGGTCAGCATGGAGCCTCCGGTGCCGGCCAGCGGCGACGGGGCCGAGTCTGGGTAGGAGCCGGGCAGCACCGGCTTGAAGCCGTCCATGAGGTGTTGCCCGGCGGGGCTGAGCAAGTGCGAGGAGGCGCCGCTGCTGAAGGCCGAGTGGCTCAGGCCTGAGTAATCCGAGTTGTAGCCTCCGAGCGGCGAGTGCAGCGAGGTTTGGAGCCCCCCGGCAGCAGGGTGCAGCGAGCCGGGCAGCGCCGCGGCGCCATTGGGGTTCTGCACGTCGATCCAGCCGGCGCCCACGTCCCACCAGCTAGAGGCGCCCGCCGAGCCCACGTCGCCCGCAGCGCCCAGGCCCGGGTGCGAGGGCTTGAACCATGACTCGTATGGGTGCGCCATGCCCACGCGCGGGTAGATACCCTGCAGCCCGTCCACCGAGGTGTGCACCTTGGAGATGAACACCGGCTGGTGGGAGCCGTCCTGCGAGTGCGCCGAGGAGCCGCCGCCGCCCCCGCCGCCCCCGCCGCCGCTGTTCGCTGATACGCCCGGGGCCTGGAACACCGAGTAGTCGTTGGCGAAGGGCGAGCTGGAGGCGGCCGCGGCCGCAGCGGCGGCGGCCGCGGCGGCGCTACTGGAGGTGAGGGAGAAGGCGCTAGAGCCGGGCGAGCCTCCGCAGCTAAACGAGTCGGACACCAGGGCCGCGGCAGCTGCCGCGGCCGCCGCGGCAGCCGCGGCCGCCGAAGACGAGCCGCCGTTCCTGGAGGTCCCCGACACGCCGAAGCTGGAGAGACTGGAGCCCACCACGTTGCAGCTGCCGGAAGAGGACGAAGAGGAGCGTTTCCAGGGATGAAAGCCTTTGCCGAAGGAAGAAGAGCTGTCCGAGAGAGAAGAGGGAGACGGGCTGGGACTGCCGATCTTATTGCAGGTAGCAGCGAGCATGGCCAGAGGAGTCGATCCCAACCTCGGTTCTTCCTGCGAGAAGGAGGAGAGGAGAAGGGGTGGGGGAGGGGAGTGGGCAAGGGGCGGAGGGGATAGGGAAGGGAAATATATCAGTCCTCTGGTAGCCTCCAGAACGTCCCATTGCACCCCATCTCTCGCTGCGGCGCGGCGCCACCAACTCACCTGGAACCCCCAACTGCCCCGGCGCCTGGCTGCTTTCTACTCTACGGGAGGGGACAACTTTGGCTGCCGGCGTCAGATTCGGGAGCAAAGCGCAGCTAAGAAGAGTTTGGCAAGTATTCTCGCCTAAAACAACACTCTCGGGCACACAAGGCCCCAGACACTTCGAAACAAACAAACAAGCAAAAAGTCCAGAATGGGGAGAAGTTTCCTTTGCCGAGAAGCCTGGGAAAAGGCCATTGGATTGCTTTTAAAAGCGCGTCCCCTGTAATCCAGAGAGAGCTTTGAAAATCCTGTTCCGGTCCCCAGAAACCCATCCTGGTTTGTTTCTCCCAGACCAAAAGAGGTCGAACTGTAGAGCTCCCTCGTCTTCCTGCTTTTCTTTTTATTTTCTTAAAAAAAAAAAAACTACAGTAGTAAAAGCGAAACGAGTTCAACGTACCTTCAAGACAAGGCGAGCTGCGGGATTTTTAAGGGGGAGGGGGAGAATCTGCAGTTTGCCCAGGAGGAAAAACTTGGTCTCTTTAGCCCCCAAATCGTCGCAAGTAAAATAGGCTGGGCGCACGTCTCCCGGGCAGGGAGCGGCCGGGCGCTGCGAGGTGGCTGGTCTAAATGCCCTTCGAACCTTTTCCTGCGCTGAAAAAACTGACTCTGCCCCCCTCTCCCTCTCTTTCTTTTCTCCAAACTCACTTGTATTTAAAGACAAGGAAAAAAAAAAAAAAAAAAGCAAAGCTCTCAATAGAGAGACTGATAGCCCATGGCCTGGCCGGGGCGACTTTAACCCCCTCCGATCGGCAATAAAAGGAAACTAATTAAACCAGCAAGAGAAAATCCTGAGACTCACCCCTAGAAGTGAAGTTGCCATCACACAAAAGTGCCCTCCTCCTCTCAGAGGATCTTTTTTATATTGATAAATCAGAGGCAGTGTTTTTTTTAGAGGTGTGCAATACAATGATCAGTTCCGCCCATTCCACCACAATTGTAGCTCCCTCTCCGGCTTTGAAGTGCCGCGGAGGCGCGGCCAGCCAATCTGCGGCCTCGCCGGGCCGCGCCGCGCGCGCGCCGTGAGGTCATCGGCGCCGCCGCCGGCCGCGGGAGGGAGCGGGGAGAGGTAGAGGGAGGGAGGGTGCGCCTGTGTGTGTTACAAAGCGGTGTGAGTGTGTGTAACAATACGATTGTGAGCCTCAGTGACCAAGCTGGGAAGGAGAGGACAGTGCACATACGGGGGGGAGGGTAGAGCAGGGGGGAGAAGAGGCGAGTGTGACTATATAACAGTGACGGTGGGGGGAACAGTGCAGAAAAAGGGGAAGGACAGTGTTGTGTGGACTGGGCAGCAAAACGCTGAGGGCAAGTGTGTGAATGTACAGTAGTGTAACTGTATGACAAACCTGGGGAGGGAAGAGGGACAGTGCAGTAAAGTGTGTGTGAGGGTGGGAGTGTGTGTGGTGTGCAAGGAGATGAAAGAATGTGAATGTGTTTGCGTTAGTGAGAGAAAGAAAAGATAGGTGTGTGAGTGTGCGCGCTTGATGTGGGGGTCAGGAAGGGTGTGAATGCGTGTATTTGTGTGAGAGGGAAGGTGTGTGTGCGTACACAACAAAGTCGGGGGTGGCGTATAGGAACAGTGTGGTTTGAAGAGTGAAACTGCGAAGTTAAGTGAGGCTGAGGCTATAAATAATAAATATTCCCAAATGCTATCACCGTCGCCAACTTCCTCTGGTTGCTTGTACCTGAACTCCTGAATGTTCTTTTTTTTTCCCCACCTCTGAACTTCTTGCACACTGTCGCTACATTTTTGGGGGGAAAAAAAGAAAATTAGGAATACCTACCTTTTCCTTCTCAGCTCTTCAACCAAATGGTAGAAAGGTTGGGAAGCTGAGGGGTATTTTTAGGTGTGCGTTGGAGCACGTGTGCGCCTGCGCTCAAGAGTTGTTACCTCGCGGCAGAGGCTTTTTTTTTTTTTTTTTTTTTTTTGCTTATGCAGGATTCGGCGTTGGAAGTGCACGTCACACTCTAGGAGAGGGGGTGTGTTTGCCCTGTGGCGTTGAGTAAATTTCAGTACAAAAGGATTAGGTACAGATGGGGGTGAGAGAGCATTGCTTTTTTTTTATTTGGGTGAGAAATTAAGGAGCATTTTATGGAATTTAGGAGAAGTTTTCACAGGAATCTTCACTGCCTCTTTCTGAGAAAAAAAAATCGGGATTTGATTGAAATCTGTGACTTCTGTTTATCTGAGAGGAGAGACGAGCTTTTGGCTAATCTTAGACCACACTTACCCAGGCATCTGTGGCTAATGGCATTTCGGCCAGAGATCTATGAGTGGGTGTACATGTTAATAGACACACTCAGTTCAAATTCGGTGGGTTTTAGTCACTTGCATACCATTTGAGTTATTATTTGCCTTCTGAAGTGTCATTACAATTTTACTACCACCACCAGGGAACATCTTCAAGCGTGGTAAGCAAAGAGCCAGTGTAGCAAAAAGTCCAGAGACCTTGGAGCCCTGTTTAAAGACAGTAATTCATATTTTTAAGCAGTTACAAATGCTCCCAGAAGTCTCATTGTAAGGTGGAATTGATTAAAATGTGACTAGCTGGGAGAACTGTTTTGTCTTAACTGGGAAAGCTTTTTTTTTTTTTTTTTTTTTTCCTAATTGTGGTATTTGAAGCCTCTTCAAGTGCATCACAGTTTCTGGAGATGTCAAAAAAAAAAAAAAAAAATCCCTCCTGGGGTTTACTGAACTACAAAGTCAGGTTGTATCATTTGTGTGAGTTTCATTAAGCAGAGTTGAGGCTGATGTTTGTGGCATGAGAGTGTGTGTTTCTGACCCGGTTTTAATGGTGTTGGAATATTGACTGTACATCATATCTATTGATTAAGGGGGTAAGGTACACACTCTCATACTTTGAAGTAAGTGTGAAGTAAATTAATGAACTGCTTTCTTTCTCTGAAGGCTGATGCTTACCATAAATGTCGTGTTTCTCCCTGCAAGCCTCTCTGAATGATTTTAGCGTGTTGAGAAGGCGTGACAGGCCAGCCCAGAAGGAGGAAGGGGTGGGGGAAGGAGGGAACTCTGTTTAACAAATAAAAGAGAATTAACTTCATTGCTTTGGTCTCCTTCTATAATGATATTCATTTTAAGGACCTAATACACAGTTGTTCAAATTTGGGATTTAATTCTAATCAATACCGTCACCCTCAAAGGTGGAGGGGAAAAGCTTTGAGAGAAGACTCCCTTCTATGACTGTTATTTATTTTATCTTTTTATCCTCCTATCTTCTGGAAGGAAGTGAGACAGGACTATTAAAAAGTTAAATGCTGATTTTGAGAGTAAACAGAGGCGTTAACTCCTGTTTCCTCAAAAATGCCAGGAATTAGAAAACCCAGCGTCATGTGATTACAATTTTGAGCTACCAATTTAAACTTTTTTTTTAATTTTTATAAATTCACATTAGAATTATGTCATTCCTCCTATGACAAAGGGCCAGAACAGTGGTGTGCATTTAATGACTATACTGGATTCTCCATTTTCATAAGGTTGGCTTGCCGCATTTTGGGATTTTCACATAGATTTGTATGTTCAACTTTCTTTGACTAGATATACATATATTTTTTAAATATTTTTGGTCCACTTACTCAGGTTTTTTAAAAAGTGAGGTGTTTATTTCACAGCAGTATTGGCCAAAGGGCATTCTTTTTTCTTCTCTTCCCCCTCCCGCCAAAAAAAAAAAAGAGAGAAATGGCTAGTATTTGCATCATAAGGCACATATAGCGGAGTTAAAAAAGAAACACAAAAAAATTCTGTAATTTGCCAAAAAATAGAACAGTAATATCTTGCTTCTAATTTCAGTGAAACTATGGGAAAAAAAAAAAAAAAGTCTCCACTGAAGCTCTTTCTGTATTCTGAAGAAGTGCCTAGTGACTGGATCAGTTTTGAACCCCCCATAAGAGGAAACATCTGTAATCCATTGTAGCTACAGCTTCCGAAGCAAAGCATTTCAGGACAAGTACAATTCAGTTTACCTTTGGTGATAGTGATCTTTACTCCTGAGTATTATATTGTGATAATATAAAGGTTTAGAAGGGAAGAGGGAAGAAAAGATAGGAGGTACAGGCTTTCTAACATTAATTAAAAGTTTTCCTTACCCCATACCCCATACCCCATAGGAAGCTTAATTTGCTGGCAGGGGGAGGGGTAGATGGATGTTCTGCTCTTTCTTGCAAACCTGTGGGATCCACTTTCAATAAAGCTAAAATCTATTAGCATTCTGTATGCATCTGCAGCATAAATTTCATTTGAATTTCAAATTTAATAAACCAGGAGGTTTTTAATCATCCCTGGTTTTATTTGTTTGATATTAACATGCTTATTGACCGGGTCTGGTGACCAGTTTGATCATTACAGGACAGCAAAAAGTTAATTAAAACGACCACAGCCCCTTAATCATATCATCCGTCTCATCCATGTCGCTCTCTTTATTACCGGTGATGATGGATAGTCTCCCAGATTAATTTCTCTGTTTCTTCGATTTGGACAACAGCTTTGGGGACCTAATTTACATCCTGGGAACAACTTGCTCAAGTATATCTAACACCTTGCAGCTATAATATACATCAACATCTCCTTAGATGGAGAGGAGAAGGGGAATTTTTTTTGCAGACGGGTTTGAAGACTAATCAATGCTCCGACCTGGAGCCCTTAGACCAAAAAAAAAACATAAGGTCCTAAAAGCAAATTAGAGGCCTCAATCCTTTTTTTTTTTTTTTTTTTCGGGAGATGGGGAGTGAAATATGCCTCTGCTGTTTGGTTAAATAGCTTAAAATGTGTAGATACAGCGACAAGTAAATAAAGCCATTTGTAACCATTAAGTACAATTAGGGATTTATAGTCGAAAACATCAAAGTTGTCCAGGCTTTCAAGTGTCCGGCAACGCATCTACACGAAATACCGTTTTGAGCATGTTAAGCTTGGCCAGTGCATACATAGCGTTGTGGAAGCCTAACTGGAATTAAAAAAAAAAAAATGTACATGAACTACTGGGGACGTTTAAACCCGACTCTTCGCATCCCGGTTTCCCAAGCGTTGGAAGCCAAGCGCAAGCTCTGGAAGTGGACCAGTCGGTGTCCGCTGCGGACAGTGTGTATGCGGGGTCCGCCGCGCGCGCCCCAGGCGGGCACCTCTCCCGGGGTGGGGAGGCGTCCCCCAACCCCTGGCCACTGCGAAGAGACCCTCCTGACGCGGACCATTCGGCTGCTAAATAAAGCGTGAAGCCGCGTGGGGCGGGAGCCGAGCGCCGCCGGCTGCTGCGGGGAGCACCGGGTTGGGCCAGGCTGGAGGTGTCTCCTCGTGCAGAGCTCTCTGGTCAAAGTTTCTTTCCTGCAGAAAAATAAACCTGGCCAGGCCCTCTGGTCAAAGTTTCTTTCCTGCAGGAAAAAAAAAAAAAAAACCTGGCGAGGCATGGATCAGTGGATTCCTGAGGGATGCCCCTCTACGTCCACTCCTGCTTTCTGGTGCTTTTCCTGGGAAGTTGCCTAACATTTCCTAGGAAGAGAGGTAATAAAAGCCCCTCGCTGGTGGCAGATTGTAGAACTGTAGGTGGGAAGGGATCGGTCGGCCAGAGCCCAGAGAGGGCTATATTTTCCTGATTGGAAAATGGGAACTTCCTCGCTGAACAATAGCCCCTATTAGTGAGGCTATTCGGTTTCAAACTGTCCGGGCCCATTTACAGGCGAGTCGGTACTTTCCCAGTACTGCTTAATTGAATGCGTTTGTTGACCACAGAGGAGCAACAGTGACTCTTGATCTACTTGATTAAGATCTCCTTGTGGATACAAATCGTCACCCTGATGACTCGGGATAAATGGAACCACCTAAGATAGCATTTCATATTTTTTCTTAATTGACTTGGTATTTTTTCCTCTTTATCACGATGCTTAATATTTACTTTTTTTTTTTTTTTTTCCTCTGCCACTTGAAAACATTAACAACTTATGGACAGCTTAATTGAAAGAGATGTATCCATCTAAGAATATTACCTACCTTCAGACATTTTAGCTGGAGCCTTCAAATTGCATATATTCAGAAGACAAGGAGAAGGACTTCTCCCATGTAGCAAACAATCACTTGAATACATAGAGAAGTTCAGAGATATGAAAATTATGAGGGTATTTACTGAAGTAGGTGCTTGGTATCTCCATCTCCATGTATATCCTACCTTAAGAAAGAAAACAAAACACATTTCTCTATTTATTGTCTACATGCATAATATTACATAGTCATAGTATGTTAACATGATTGCATGCTAGTTCTACAGGCAGGCATGTACTGTATGGTGTATTTTATATTCTCCTCTCTGCCGGCTCCTAGATGAAATTGATAATTAATTCTAAAGCACTTTATATTCCTCCTTCATCATGTAAAAGAGGAAAATGTGTGTAGGGAAGGGAGAGTTTGCTCATTTGGGGTGAATGGTGTGTGTGTGAGTGTGTGTATTCTTGTGCAAGGCAACAGACAGAAAAGGAGAGGTTTAGACATTCAGATAGAGTAAGACTTTGATTTTTCCCTAGAATGGATTTGTTTCAGCTATTTTCTGTTTTGGTATTATATATCACTTTCTCACAGCTAACACGCAGAGTTAAAAACTACTAAATTCTTTTCCTCAACACTATTGATTTCTTTTCATTTTGTTCTGTTACTAGAGGAGGTAATGTTCCCAGATTACTTGGCCGTCTTCTCCAGACGGTTGACCATTGCAATCGCAGTTTCAGGAAGATAAATGTTACTTTGGGAATTGTGTTTAATTACAAATAATCTAGGAGCTGCTCTGGGTCTCTGGGTTTAACTACACATGTGTTCAAATCATTGTACAAGGTTTACAAATGGGTGATATTTGTGAAAGGGGATACAATTTGCTTTTCCAAAACCAGGGACTAACTAGGATGCCTCTGACTTAGGGTTTGTCAACAGATCTCTTAGAAACCACATGGACAAAAATAACAACAACAACAAAAAGTGTGGGATCTCCGAGTGCTTTACAGGTTAAGGAGAAAAAATTCCACTGGTGTTTACCTTCAAGTCAAGTGTATTAAAATGAAAATCCGAAAATAAGTCATTTTTTGCTGAGTTCTTAAAATCATTACATAAACTTGGTGCATCCTTTTGTGTAGGGAAAATTGTCCAGCTTGAATATTCTGATTTTCTTTTCAGTTTTTTTCCCCTCCTGACAGCAGTCTTGTGGATTTTCCCTGAAAATAGCCGGAGTTATTTTTACAGTTCCTCTTGTAACTCAGCCGCTACCTTTGTGTGTGTGTCTGATTCTTTGCTTACACGGCAGCTCAATTAGTGTTGTTTGTGTGTGTGCTTTTTTTTTTTTTTTTTCTAATAGTCTTATTAACAAGAAAAAAGGTGGCGAACAGGTTATTCTCTTAACCTGACCTGGCTGTAAGAGTAAGATGAGCAGCACTGAACAGATGTCCCCATTTAAGCCGTTCTTTTCCCACATGCCTGCTGGATATTGCAGGCGCGCAGGAAGCTCGCTTCAAACCTGGCCCATTTCAGGCCATAATGGCCACGTTATTTCGGCCCAGTGAACACGAACAAAATCGCGTGCTTTAGAATCATTCGACTCTGAGTCCAGGAAAAGCAGGGGGTGTGGTGGCAGTAGGGGTGGCTAGGGAGGGGTGTGTATGTGTGTGTGTGGGGGGGGAGATGTGGAGAGCTGATTTCATCTCAAATCGCAGGAAGAGAACTTAGTCAAAAGAATTTTTCCCCCTGCAAATATGGTATAATTTACAGCGCAACTTAATAATCCGAGGGGCAATGCAAAAGCCCTTTGCGTTGTAAACCACTTCTAATTACCTGCCAGAGCAATTAGCTGACTATCACGAAGAAATTAGATCGCTCAATGTAGCATAAATAATGCGAATAATTTTGTAAGAAGAATGGAAAGCGAGACCTGGTGTTTCTTTATAAGGAAATAACACCTCGTACTGTACGAGCCCTCCCTGAACACATATTAATGTCTAGGCATGCATTGCAATGAGTCCGAGCAGGAGCCTTCTGGCTGCAGTTCAGCACTTTCCCGGTTTACGTATGCGGGGTGAAAGTCGGCTTCCAGGCGTTCGATCTCCAGCCTTCCAGCTCACAGTAATTAACACATAGCGACTTCTATGGGAAAACCTGCTTTCCAGATGATTTTTACAATGCAGCTTTATGTCTCATTTGGCAGTTTAAATAGCTGGAGTTGTTTTCTGGCTTCATCTCTGCTATCATCTGTTGAGCATATTTTGCTTAGAGTATTGAATCCCAATCAAAACTTGGGTGTAGGCTTTTGCTGACTTTTTTTTTTTTTTTCTCTTAAGACGTTGGAGGTATCAGAAACCACTTTCAGGGCGGTAGGGCAAAGAATTCTTGTGAGAACCCATAAGTGCCAGCAGACATCTGTTTTCCAGAATGAGGCTGCAAAATATATTGAAATTTTTTTCTGTGTGCTTTGCTTTAACTTAAAAAAAATTACCTCGATCGTATTTTATATTTAACTCATTTCTCTTGACTGAGTGTCCTTTGGGAGTAGGGATGATCAGCTCACAAATTTTTTAGCAAAGGAAACCAAGAGTAAAGCTATAACACAATTTTGGAAGAAAGCTTACAATGCATCTAGGTATCTAGTCATGCTACCCAGCTCTTCGAAATTTACTAGGTTTGTAAATTACAAATGAGAAGACAGAGCTTCAAAGATGTTTGGAAATCGAATATGTACGCCCAACACTTACACACACACACACACACACACACACGGAGAAGCCCTTGTTCACAGCTCCACTGCATTCTGGTGCTGCCAAAGTAAAGGGAGGTGCGGGTCCCGGTATCCTTGATATAGAGGTGGGTCACACGTTTGGGTCAAGTTGAATCAATCCGGAAACTTCCGTTGTAATCGACCTGGACGTCTGTAGTAGTCAGGGCAGAGGATGCGGTGTAAAGCCGGGTTCCGCTGGGTCTAGCGCGGTGGTCCGGGTGAATCCCGCCCGCGGCAGCCGTCGTATTCTAGGGCTAACGCTCCTCAACCCACAGCTTATCCCTACACATCTAACGCTTTGGCCTTGGCCATTTTTGAACATCTTTGACACCCAGTTTCCTTGAGTTTTGAGGGACTTCACAATGGTCTTCGCCCGACCGGCCGAACACGCCCAATTTCCACTTCCTGAGAAAACACTGAAGTTTCTGATGGTGGCTTAGGAAGAGCTGGACAGAGACTGAGAGAATTGGAGCCATTAATTTCATCAACCCAGCATGCCCGTTGGGTTACTGCCGTTTCCGGAGTTACGTCTTTGCAGCTCCCAAGCCTCTCCTGTAAATAGAGGGGAGCTGGCCACCTTAGGCTGCTTACCCCGAGCTCAGGGCGGCGGGATTAGGGTATATGCCTCCTGAAACGGGTACCCACTTAGCAGATACGGCCTCACTTCAGAAGATGGTAGGAATAAAATATCCACACCAGCTCTCGGAAACTCGTGACGTGATGCGCTCATCACTCGACTCAAGGGTATCTACCTCACCCGATGCGAAGTCCCGGCTTCCAAACCAAGACAGAAATGTACACTTAGGTGGGATAGGGGGCACGTTTTTATTTAAGGTTGACAAGTATCAACTCCTATGTTTAATAGAAGTTACTTTTCAAGGGAAAATGAAGTTTTAATTCTTGCTATGGGTTCTGGAAAAGTAATAAAGGGTGCTCATATGGGTTCTGGAAAAGTAATAAAGGCTGCTCATATACCGAGGACGTCATTTTCCACCATTTTTTCACCCGAACATCCAGCTTTCTGAAGTGCCTTTCAGGAGCTTCGTTGATCCCGAACACTTAGCATCAGTCCCCTCCCCCAACGTGGCCCTGTGGCCGGCGAAGATTCTCCACCTTAAGTAACAAGGACCGTGCAGGCCACCAAAGGAGGCTGCTCCATTTTAATTCAAAACAAGGACTAGGAGTTCGGGTCTCAGAAGGAGGAGGGGACTGAGAATCAAACTTCTTCCTCTTGAATTACCTGCAGTTAAACAGCTATAGTCTTTGCCTCTCCTTTGATTTTTATTAAAAAAACTTCTTTTTCCTACGTTTCTTAAGGAGAACTGATTATTCTCACGTCTGCAATTGCTCTAAAAAACATTTTTCAATGGGATCTTCCAAGGCAAACATGTTGGTCTTTGATCAACACTGAAGAAAGCAAACATTGGAAGAACTGAAATCCACTACTTTGGAGTCTATGTTTGTCATTTACAGCCCTGAAATGGAATGCCCATTATCTTCAAAAGGGCAGCCATTAATGAACAAAAAGTTCTCGAGTTTTTCTGCAGATAGTGTTTTAGTAGTTTTCTAGATGATACCTACCCTAACATAGGCATAACTTCCTCCCGTCAGGGGAGCTGGAAAAAACAGTGGCTGCAGTCTGAAACTAATTGACTAGTACTGTCCAAAGTCAGTTTCTTTGGAGATCTGTGGATAAAAATATGGGCAGGGCTAAGGATTCCACTTTAGTAAATTTTTCTGCTTTGGTTCAATAAGTCCTCTAAATGTAGAGAACAAAAGGAAGTCAAAAGTGTTTTCTAGAGTCCTGGCATACTTACAAAAAGGAACTCTAAGAAAAGGTATGGAGTATACAAGTCAGAATCAAAGTCAAACCCAAAGAAATGTACTTTATTAAGTTTACTACAAGGCACTTGCTCTATTGATTTTATTGACTGGTATTAGAATTTTTAAAAATCGCTTTATGCTTAATTTCAACATTTTAATAGATTTGGCAAATTTAACTGGAGGGAAACTAATTAACATATACTATTTAAAACTTTAAAATAAAAAAAGTTTTAAAGTTTTAAATAGTATATTTTTTTATTATTTAAAACTTTAAAATAAGCCTTAGACAGATGTTGGCAAATAATTGAGACTTGCTGTTCATGTACCAACTAAGTCAAAACTATTGTTTCTCTTAAGATTTGGCGATCAGAATTTGGGAACGGAAACTCCAAAACGGTTAAAATTAAGTGGAAAAGTTTTAAGTCTAGAAGTCTGTGAGAGGAAATTCCAACTCCGTGTTGACTTAAAAAGGCCTGCTATGTCCCAGTTATAACTCAGACGGAAGAGAGAACCTTGAGGACCAGTGTCTCAGAATCACTTTTATGCATCAGCACCCATCACGCTCCACTCAGGGACAGGTGTCCACTCACACCGGGAGCCACGAGGACCCCTGTTTTTCCCACATTTAAGTGTCAGGGAAACTTCAGAGACGCCCTGCTTTCGGTTCCACGTACACCAAAGGAGTTTTGCCATAGAGAGTTTACCAATGATCTGGCATCCAGTTTCCATGCTATGACCGTCTAAGAGGCCAGGTCATGAGACTGGCAACGAAAAACGCAAGGCAATTGGTGAGGGGTGGGCTGGGATGGGGGCCATAGGAGAAAGAGGAGAGGTTCCCCCCCACCCCATCCACCCACCCTCAACGATGGCACCTGCCCAGAGCTTTCCCGGAGCTGAAGCTCCCCAAGAAGACAGTAAGCTTAATTAATATTCTATCCTTGAGGAAAAGAGAATAAAAGGTGAGTAACGGGCAATTTGTCCCACCCGTCGCAGAAAGAGCAGAGTTGTCTGTGTAGCAATCAGAGGAGAGAGAGTGACAGTCCCGGAAGAGGGCCGTCGGGCTTTCCGACAGTCTTCCCGCAGCCTGGAGTGGGGATCTCCTCCTCCGACGCCACAGATAGTTTCCATACCCAGCAGTCACAATATTTGCACTCCGCTTTATTCCGGGCCCGCCACACCCTCCTTCTCCGCCCTCCCCTCCACCCGCCCCTCACGCCCCTCAGCCGACCCTCGGGAATTCGGCCCGCCCGCCGCCGCCGCAGCCACCAAGCGCAGGCCCGGCCGCCGCGCCGCCCCGCCCCGGGCGCAGGCTGCCCTCCGGGGGGCACACGCGTCCCCGCCCGCCCGCCCGCGCGGCCCAGGCGGAGGCGGCCAGGGCGCGGGAGGCGGAGGCGGAGGCGCGGGCGCTCAGCTCCGCCGCGCCCGGGCCCAGCCCCGCCCCGCCCCGCCCCACCCTCCGGCCCTCCCCACCCTCCGGCCCTCCCCTCCGCTTAGCCGCGCTCTCCCGCCGCGCGCCGCCGCCGTGGCCGCTCTCGGCCCGGCCCGGACGCCGCTGGCCACCGTGGCTCCCGGGCCGGCGAGACCGCGCCGGTTCCCGCCAAGGCGGAGGTCCCACCCCGCCCCGGGCGGTCGCTGCGCGCGAACGCCGGGGCCCGCCACCCAAGCCCCTCTCCGCCGGCCAGGCGGGACGGCAGTCGGCTGTGCGGCCGCGGCTCCCCACCCCGGCGCTCAGCCGCCCGCCCCGCTCCTCCTCCTTCCCTCCCCGACCCTCCTCCTCTTCCACCCACCGAGGGCTCGCACAGCCCGCGGGCGGGAAGGAGCCGCCCCCGGGGCGGACAGGGGGCAGCTGGGCGGGAGGGGCCTGCGGCCGGCACGCGCGGCCTCGGGAGGGGCCCGCCGCGCCCCGGGCTGCAGACCAGACACCTGCTGGGTGGCTAGGGCCGCCTGGGGCGGAGGGAGGCGGGCGAGGGGGCGGTGGTGTGAACGCAGGGGGCGTGTGTGCGGGAGGGGGTCGTGGACAGGTCAGACGGCCTGGGACCCGTCCCATCCCGGCAATAGCTGAACCTCCAGCTCCGCTGTCTTCCCCCTCCTGGTCTTGACTGGACTGGACTCTAAAACTTCTTTAGAAAATGCATAGTCTTCTTTGTGTATCAACAATCATACATCAGAACCACCTGAAGGGCTTGTTTAAACGAAAATTGTTGGGAACCACCCCCAGACTTCCTGCTTAAGTAGGTCTGGGGTGGGGGCCAATTTGCACTTCTAACAGGTTCCCAGGTGCTGTTGCTGCTGCTAGTCTGGGTACCACACTTTGAGAATCACTGCTGTACCATTCATTCCCCATCACTCCCTTATTGTATAAGTGGCGAGAAGATCTCCCACAGGGATCCCAAATGCACTGCTTGTGCTCTCATTGCCAAAAAAAGTAGTTTTAATTCTTTTGAAGGTGAGGGCCACATCGGGTGCGGACTGGATTTCCTGGCCAGAAGCTCTAAGTTTGAGACTGACCACATGCTGGGGAGTATCGCCGCACAACTGGTGCTGGGGAAAGCGAGGCTACACAAGTGCGGACCAGAGAAAGCCAATATTCAGCTGGCTATTTCGACCCCTGAAGGAGCAGGAACCAATGAGATGGGTCTCACTTCTCCATAACAATTCAAGAGAGAATCAAGTGACTCCCTATTAATATGACAATCTTCCTGCCTTCTCTTTACTAGTTTCTGATTTTTTTCTTTTTTGCTCAATCCCGTGTCCTGTATATTTTTATTGTTTTGTATTTTACCGAAGGACCTAAAAGATTTTAAAATACAGCAAAAGAGCTGGATGCCTGAGATTTAAATGAAACTTAAAAAAAAATACAGTTAAAAAATTTGCTTTTTAAAAGGATATCTATGTATTTGAAGGGAACATAACTAATCTTATAATTTTAAACATCCCCTGCCTTCTCAAATCTGGCCCGTCAAAAAAAATTATTTGAAAACCTACTGTGAAATAGATCGTGACATTCCAGTCCTATCAGTTTATGGGGGGGGGGGAACCTACCCAAAAAAGAAGCACGCTAAACTTTTCTTATCCCCAATGGGCGGTGTTAATCATCTGGTTTGAGCCTTGTAGTTTTCATTGTCAAATACTTGGGCTCTCTCAAAAGGAAAAAAGTTGGGAACTTGCATTCACTGTTTTTGAAGAGGAGATTAAACACAAAATCGATTTAATGGAGCATCTGTAATCTTAAATACAAGAAGTCAAGAGCTAAGGCTGTAATAGAAAGGTTAGCTTTCCACCATTGTTCATGCAATCTAACTCATATTTTTGGAGCTTAATTATCAATGAATGCTACTACATCCATGCAGTACAGTATAGGCAAATTACAAGAACCTTTTACTTCTCCCAACTGGGTTTAAATTGCAAATCTTAACACTGAACAGGGTGCTTTTGGCATTGAATATTCAATACAGTGAAATGTGTTTTAAGTGAACCACCCAAGGGCCCAGGAACATTTGCTTAATAATGATGCTTTGCAATTCTATAGGGCCTTTCAGGCAAGGATCTCAAGTGGAATGCTCTTTAACTATACCCTGCATGGGAAACCTTGGGAATATTTTAAAGTGCTCACTTAAGGCCTATTGGAAAGAATCTTTAGTATAGATTTCACAGTATGGCACTAAGTACGGCAGAATTTTCAGTCTCAGGGGTGTCATATTCTTGAAGGTTTGATGATTACTGAATATTTATTATTTTATGTGAAGCTTAAAAAGTACATTTTCCCCAACTTTTTATTTTGAAAAATTTCAAACCTACAGAAGAGTTTAAATAATAGCACAATGAAACATTTGATTTCAAGGAACACTCATATTCCCTTCACTTAGTTTTACCAGTTGTTAACATTTTGTGACAATTGCTTAGGTTTTTCTTTCCTCTTTAGATGGATAGAGACTGACCTTTTGGTTAGCAGGTATAGCTCTTAACCACTACGCCACCAGGGGTTTCCAATACAAATACAGATACACCGTACCTGGATAGATAGATACAGATGTAAGATATAGTTATTTGTTTATTCACACACACACACACACATACTCCTCCCTCATCAATCATTTAAATTATGAGCATCGTCACACTTCATTCTTGAATATTTCAGCACACTTCTGACCAAAGGGATTCCTTCTACATAACCATAAAACAAAAAAAAATCCGTTGAGTCGATTCCGACTCATAGCGACCCTATAATGCCAATATAAAGAGTATATTCTTATCGATGAGTATTTTTTTAAGCATTTCGATGACTTTGTAAATTTTTAAATTTCATCAGTGTTGCTTATGTACTTAGGAAATGAAATTTAAGCCAGTACTGGTAAAAACAATCCTAAGTAAGGTATGATTTTATTATCTAGTATTTTGGGAATTTTAGAATGTGAGATTTTGTTTGAGAAATTGCTATGTAAGCAATACATACTGAATTGTTTATAATTAGATTTCAAAAATGAAGAAACAGAAAACCCTTTTGACGTATTTGGGAACACAAACGGAACACTTGTACTCCAATCCAAGCCTCCCCCTCCACCCCCCCAAAAAATCAATCTGCTTTTACCTTAATTAATGTTTAGTCTAAATTATCTGAATAATTTTCTTAATTATCTGCTTCATTTTGCTAGCTAGTGTAGACTTGACCAAAGTGAAAATAGCATGGGCAGTTATGCACTTTGAGAAGTGTATGTAGACAATTTACATAATTTAGCCAAAATGGCCAATTAATTGGTGTAATTATGAGTGTCTGGACTTAGCCTTGATGGGTAGGTAGAAGTAAAACCTCCTCTCTTCCCAATGGTGGTCCTTCTCTAGCTTTAAACGTCCATATTTTTTCTGTATTGAATATTTTTACATTCTTAATTTTAAAATATTCTCATATGTTTTTATAATATAGACATGTTAATTAAAAGCAATTATCCGAAGACTATCAAGTACATCTTCTTGCTTTTTACAAGTCCTTGAATTATTACATAACTTAATGTGTGATTTATCCCACTTTTGGAAATGTATGTAATTGCATATTTACCTCTCTAGTATTAGTGCCTTATACTTAATATTCACTCATTAGCATTATTCTCTCTTCTATAGAAAGTCAGCTTCTAAAAAAAAAACTAGCTGCATGAAATTCCTGGAGCTTTAAGCTCCATCTTACAAATAATTGTAGATGAATTTTTACAGTTTGTTAGGTGTGAAATTCATACAGCTTTATGTAAAAATTAGCGGGAACATTAAATTTTATACATATAATTACCTCCTTGGGTCGGAGTCACTGTTAACTTTGACTATTTTAAATGTAATTTAATGTTTTCTTTTATCCTTATGTAGTTTACATTTTTAAACATGACTTCTTTCTATTAGATTTCAATAAAGCCTTCATCTTCTAAACCTATTTGTCAAGGCAAAGTAAAAGTGTTGATGACTGTGTTAATCTTACTAAAAAGAACTGTAGCATGAATACGTTTAATCGGAACTTAAGCTTCAGAAATGTACAACCTAAATTAAAATAATTTTTTTACAATTGCTAATGTTTATTGTCTCTGTTCCTGAGAAATTGGTTATTACTGATCAACTAAAAAAAATTGAGAATAAAAATGCTTCTAAATACAATTGATATACTTTTCCATAAATTTGGAGTTGTATAATATAATGAAATAAACACTGTCTTAGTTATCTAGTGCCGCTATAATAGAAATATCACAAGTGGATAGCTTTAGCAAACAGAAATTTATTTTCTCGTAGTTTGGGAGTGTAGAAGTCCAAATTCAGGATGCTGGCTCTAGGGGAAAGCTTTAGTTCTCTGTAGGCTCTGAAGGAATGTCCTTGTCTCTTCAGCTTCTGTTTCCCGGTTCCTTGGAGAGCTCCCTGTGTCTTGGCATTTGTCTTGCCCCATCTCTCTGCTTGCTTATTTAATCTCTTTTTATATCTCAAAAGAGATTGCTCAAGATACACCCTACACTAATCCCGCCTCGTTAACATAACAAAGGCAACCCACCCCCAAATGGGATTATAACCACAGGCATAAAAACCAAAACCAAACCTGTTACCTTCTAGTCAATTCGGACTCATAGTGACCTTATAGAACAGAGTAGAACTGCCCCATAGGGTTTCCAAGGAGAGGCTGTTGCGTTCGAACTACTGGCCTTTTGGTTGGCAGCAGTAGTTCTTAACCACTATACCACCAGAGTTTCCACCACAGGCATAGAGGCTAGATTTACAAAACATATTTTTTGGGGCCATAGTTCAATCCATAACATTCTACGCTTTGGCCTCCCAAAATTCATGTTCTTGCCGCATGCAAACACGTTCACGCCGTTACATCATCCCAAAAGTCTTAAATCAAGTCCAAGTCCAAAATCTCGCCTTCTGAGTTATCTAAATCAAATATGGGTGAGACTTCAGGTGTATTCCATCCCAGGGCAAAAATTCCTCTTTATCTGTGAACCTGTGAAATCTAGAATACAAGTTATCTTTTTCCAAAGTACAAGGGCACAACAGGTACAAGGCAGACATTTCCATTACAAATAGGAGAAATTGGAGGGAAAAAGGAATAAGAAGCACCAAGCAAGTCCAAAACCCAGCAGGACAAATTACATTAGCTCTCAAGGCTTGAAAATAATCCTCTCTTCTCTAAGACCATCTGGCAATGGCCCTGCCCTCCAGACTCTGGGTGTTGGCCATGCCCTCTGGATTCTGAGTGGGGAGCACTCAGCCCTGGGCTTCAGCTCTGTCTTCCAGGCCCTCTGGGATGGCAAATCTGCTCCCTTGGCTTTAGGCAGCCCCATTCTCCTAGCCCATCTCAGTGTCAGCCCTCGACCCCGGCAGGCCCTGATCTTCTGCCTCTTGGACATGGCAGCCCCACCCCTACAGCTCTGAGTGGTGGCCCTGTACTCCTGGTACACTGTATTGACAGTGTCACACTCTGGAACTGAGCTGGCGAAGATCTGACTCTTTGAAACGTAGAAGGCTGTGCGGTCAACCTTTGAGATCCAGGAGACCGTGGCCCCAGTCTTTGAAACCAAGTCTTTGAAACCCCGCTTCCTGTGCTTCTTCCAACAGTTCTGCTGATCCCTGAGCTGCTCCATGGATGGTCATTTTCTTTTCTTGGAGGACAACAGATGTAGCTCTTTGGCCTGTAATTTACGGCCTGTGGAATTCCAAGAGGCAGACAGTGTTCTTTCCTTTTGTTCTTTCTCCATTCCCTTCAGTCTAAGATGACATGGTAGGCAGTTAAATCCATCATTCACAGGCTTAATCGCTTTAATCAAAAGACTCTGTAGCCACGTCCTTGGTGAACATTCTAGGACACATACCCTCAGTTTGTACAACAGAATTTTCCAAACTTTTAAGTTCTGTTTTCATTTTGCACCGTTCATTTTTAAGTCCATCCCTTTCCACTAGCATTTTACTGTAAGCAGCAAGGAGAAACCACGTGGCCCCCTTAAGATCTTGTTTAGAAATTTCATCAGCCAGGATGTCCGAGTTCATCGCTTACAAGTTCTACTTTCCACCAAACATTTGAACATAATTCAGCCAAATCCTTTGCCACTGTGTAAAGAGCAACACCTTCCCTCCATTGCCCAATCACACGTTCATCATTTTCTTTTAAAGCCTCACCAGAAGCACGTTTAACATCCACATTTCTAGCAACATTCTGTTGCTGGCACCATATGTATTCTCTAAAATGGTAGAGACTTTCTTTATAGTTCTTCTCACTTCCTTCTGAGCCCTCACCGGTATTGCCTTTGATGTCCATAATTCTACCAACAGTCTTTTCAAGGCAATCTAGGCTTTTTGTATTAAACCAAAAAACCAAACCCAGTGCCTTCGAGTCGATTCTGATTCATAGAGGACCCTATATTTTAGTATCAGACACCTTAAAACTCTTCCAGCCTCCTCCCATTACCTAGTTCCAAAACTGCTGCCACATTTTAGGTATCTGTTAGAGCAAGTACCCTACTCTCGGTACTAAATTTGGTCTTAGTTATCTAGTGGTGTTATAACAGAAATACCACGGATGGATGGCTTTAACAAACAGAAATTTCTTGTCTTACAGTTTATAAGGCTAGAAGTCAGAATTCAGGATGCTGGCTCTAGGGGAAGGCTTTCATTCTCTGCTGATTTGAAGGAAGGTCCTTAACTCTTCGGCTTCTGTTCCCTTGTTTTTTGGAGATCTCCACGTGTCTTGGCATCAATCTTACCCCATCTTTCTCTCTGCTCACTTGTTTAATCTCTTTTTATATCTCAAAAGAAATTGCTCAAGATACACCCTTCACTAATCATTCCTCATTAACATAACAAAAACAACCCATCCCAAATAAGATTATAACCACAGGCATAGAGGTTAGGATTTACAACACATATTTTGGGGGGAGATAATTCAATCCATAAAAAAACACTACATAAGAATTGGATAAACTGGGTTCTATTTTCAATTTAACTGATTCTCTCTATTAAATTAGACAATGTATCACTTAACCTGCTTGTGCCTCACTTTGCTTATTTGTAAAATAGGGTAGGGATATTACTGCCCTGCCATTGGATCCTTGAGGATCCAATGAAATAATGTATGTGAGTTATGCTATTTATTGGGTGCCTAGTTTTTTTTTTAGTATAGATATAAGGCATTGGTGGTTCAGTGATAGAATTCTCACCTTCCTGCTGGAGACCTGGGTTTGATTTCCGGCCAATGTATCTCACACATAGCCACCACCCATCTGTCAGTGGAGGCAAGGGTGTTGCTGTGATGCTGAACAGGTTTCAGCTGAACTTTCAGGCTAAAACTAGGAAGAAAGGCCTGGTGATATAAATATATAAAAATCAGCCAAAGAAATCCCTATGAAGCACAAGTGCATGGTGTTGCCATTAAGTCAGACTCAGACTCAATGGCAACTAACAACAATAACTACAGAAATACACAAGACGAACATAGAAGGCTGATTTAAAGACATTTACAATACTCAGATAAAAGAGTAAAAATTCAAGAAATCACCATCGCAACACAAAGTAGAGTATATAATTTGTGTTTAATGAGTTGTACAAATCATTACTTAGGTCAACACGGAATTGCAAGAAGATAAAAGTAGGGAGTCTTTGGTAGATTATAAGATGGCACAAGTAATGGATTAAATTTTTTGGTTTTCAGATTTTGATGGATAAACCTAAGGTGAAGGAGCCCTGGTGGTATGAAGATTGCAGCACCAAAAAATTGTGCAAAAAGTTAACCAAAAAGTTGATGATTCCAACCCATCCAGTGGTTTTGTGGGAGAAAGGCCTGGCTATTTGCTCATTAAGATCACAACCAAGAAAACTATGGGGCAGCTCTATTCTGTCACATGGGTTTGCTATGAGTCAAAAATCAACTCAATGGTGCCTAACAACAACAACAAACCTAAGTCAAGCCTAGAGCAGCCCTTGTTTTTTGACTTATGTGCTGAAACTATGACAGAGCAGTGGCATGCAATTCATACCCAGTATATCCAAAAACCAAGCCCACTGCTGTTGAGTTGATCCCGACTCATAGCAACCCCATTGGGTTTCCAAGGCTGTAAATCTTCACGGTAGCAGACTCTCACATCTTTCTCCCTCAGAGCCACTGGTGGTTTTAAGCCTCCTACCTTTTGGTTAGCAGTCGAGCACTTTAACCACTGTCCCACCAGGGCTCCTATACCCAGTATAGACACAATAAAAAATAAATAATAATAATTGTTGATGCTTTGCCTGAATTACTACCAAGATGGTGTTGTAAGACCTAACCAGTAAATACTGCCCTGCACCAGTATCCTACGTATATTTAAAAAAAGACAGCTGGCTTAAAAAAAAATGTATTGAAGTAAATGGAGCTCTGGACTGTCACCCTCTTTTGTTGAGGCAGAGGCCCTGCCCACTTTGGGGACTGGCTCTACATCTGTCATTCCATTCACCAGTGAGGCTCAAAGTCAGGACACTACAGCTGTCCTGTTCTTTTCAACCTTTTCTGGGATGGAAGAGATGGGACGACTGGCTGGCTGCTGGTCAAGGCTTCATCACATATTCAGCAAGTCTGTACAAGCACTATCATGTAATTGTATTGTTTTCCCCTTTGTTTGCAGAGCAGAACTTTTCAGTTTAAAAGGTCATTGGAATGTTTATTTTACCATGTGTTCCTATTTAATTATTTTGCTCTGAATTACATTTGTTAATAAAACAATAGTGTCAAATTGTTAGCCATAATTTATGTTGGGGTGTGCACATGAGTGAATTTGCATAGTCAGAAGCAGTCAGTGAATGGAAGAGGAAAGGAGAATCCAGTTGGAAGGTTCTGGTTAGGTTTCCTCCCACATAAGCACTAATCTGTTGACTTCCCAAATAAGACAAGTGGACATAAGCAAAGAGTCTTTTGTGTTTGGAAGTAGCGAATTCTTCTAATTCAGTATTAATGGCTTGGATCTGTCACAGGAACTTGAATGTAGAGATTCAAATGGTTTTTCTGTTGATTGGTGACTGGGCTGGCTCTGGCTAAACTCTGCAGCTTTGAGTTGGAAGTGAAGAAGAAAAGATCAAAGTTCATCTGGGCTTTCTTTTCACTAGCTGTTGTGTTGAGTGTCTATGTGTATGTTCAGATTAGTCTTTAATCATCCCAATCATCCTGAAGGAAAAGCATTAATTCTAATTTCTAGCTGCAGATATTTATGTCATGCCACAGGTGGGTTTGGGGCAGTTCTAATGAAACAGACTTCAGAGCCACCCGACAGCACACCTAGCTCCTAGGAAGACACATCAAACACAGACTAGGAGAGAACACGTGGATTCTGAAGATATTTTCCATTTGGAAATTCAAATTTATTTTCTATATCTTAGAGTATCTTACCAAAGAATAGCATGCCAACTGGGTACCTCAGGAAACTTAGAAACATAAATAAAGGATGTAATATTTCTATACCTATAAATGGAGCCTTGGTGGCACAGTGGTTAAGAGCTCGGCTGTTAACCAAAAGGTCGGCAGTTCAAATCCACCAACCACTCCTTGGAAAGCCTATGCGGCAGTTCTACTCTGTCATAAGCCGGAATCGACTCACCAGCAATGGGTATATACAAACACATATACAGATGTAGTTAGAATTAATACAAATAAAACAGTGACTGATAACAAGGAAAAAAATTAAGACAATTTTATGTTCTTTTTGAATTATTGGGAAAACTTAGAATTGTTGGGAAAGAATTAGACGTCCTTTTGTTATTTGGAAGATGAGTCTCTCGGCTATTAGTAAGGTACTATAGACTTTAGCAAAGTGGAGTGATTACACGTAAACCCAGCTGTGTCTGTGTCAGAACTTCAGCTTCAAGTAACGCTCAGGTTTGCTTTTTTTTTTCCTTAAGCTTTTGTTCCTGTGTAACGTTGTTAGGAGTTTCATAGGAAAGAGGGGGAAAAAAAAAGCTTTAATTTAATTATACCGTAATGTTCCACTCAAATACCCAGGAAGCACTGCAACAAGGCACCTCTAAGGGTGCTGCCTGGTAGTCATTACTCAGTTGTTGTGAACTTAACCTCGATGCCATCATGTCTTTTGGCTTCTCCCTTTGGTCTTGTTGGTTCTTTATCTTGCCTGTAACTTTGAACTCCCTTGAGAAGAAGGTTTCAGAAATCCTGCCCTACCCGCAGAGATTGATTTAATTGGTGGTGTGTGGCGTGGGCATTGGGAATTCTAAAAGCTTCCCAAGAGAGTTTTGAAAGATGATTCTAGTGTGCAGCTGAAGTAGAGAACCATTGACTTAATTAAGGATGCAGTATGTGGAATGTGCTTGAGCATTTATAGTTTAGCAACTCCTTTTCGGTCTTCTCTGTAGGTCTTCAGTATGCGCTAACAATCTCAAATACCTGTAGGTAAGAGTAAATGTGCCATGCCCATCTAAAGGAAATAGAAATTACTCAGCTCCAGTCAGCTGTTATTAAAGGACTGCAGGTACATTGTGGCCTGCTCTTCCAATTTTTCAAGAATAGCTGAAAATTTAGACTCTTGCAGTGAAATCTTGATATTTTAAATTATTGCCAATCAATTCAAATAGTTTTACAAACTCTGTCAGCCAGACAAATGCTTTGTGGACCACAGCTTGGCATGGCCCACTTGCTTCACCAAGCTTTGTTGTTGTTAGGTGCTATCCAGTTGGTTCTGACTCACTGCGACCCTACGTACAACAGAATGAAACACTGCCTGGTCCTGTGCCATCCTCACAATCCTTGCTATGTTTGAGCCCATGGTTGCAGCCACAGTGTCAATCCATCTCTTGAGGGTCTTCCTCTTTTTCACTTTTCCTCTACTTTACCAAGAATGGTCCCTCCTGATAACATGTCCAAAGTAAGTGAGACAAGTTCTCACCATCCATAATTCTAAGGAGCGTTCTGTTTGTACTTACTCTGAGATAGATTTGTTCCTTCTTTTGGCAGTCCATGATATATTCAATATTCTTTACCAGCATCAAAATTCAAAGGCATCAATTCTTCTTCGGTCTTCCTTATTCATTGTCCAGGTTTCACATACATTTAAGGCAATTGAAAATACCGTGGTTTGGGCCACGTGTACCTTAGTCCTTAAAGGGACATCTTTGCTTTCTAACACTTTGAAGAGGCCTTCTGCAGCAAATTTGCCCAAAGCAATAGTTGTTAGATTTCTTGACTGTTGCTTTCGTGGACATTGATTGTGGATACAAGTAAAATGAAATCCTTGACAATATCAATATTTTCTCCATTATCCTGAGGTTGCTTATTGGTTCAGTTGTGAGGATTTTGGTTTCTTTATGTTGAAGTTTAATCCATACTGAAGGCTGTGGTATTGATCTTCATCAATAAGTGCTTCAAGTTCTCTTTATTTTCAGCAAGCAAAGCTGTGTCATGTGCATATCGCAGGTTGTTAATCAATGTTCCCCCAGTCTTGATGCTGTGTTCTTCTTCACATAGTCCAGCTTCTTGGATTATTTGCTCAGCATACAGATTGAATAAGTAAGTATGGTGAAAAGTTACAACCCTGACACACATCTTTTCTGATTTTAAACCATGCAGTATCCCCTTGTTCTGTTCAAATAACTGCATCTTGGTCTATGTACAGGTTCCTCATGGGCACAATGAAGTGTTCTGGAATTCTCATTCATTGCAATGTTGTCCATAATTTGTTATGGTACACACAGTCGAATGCCTTTCTGTAGCCAATAAAACACAGGTAAACATCTTTCTGGTATTTTCTGCTTTTTTCCAAGATTCATGTGATAATATCCCTTGTCCTACATCCTCTTCTGAATCTGGCTTGAATTTCTGACAGTTCCTTGTCAATGTTCTGTGCCATCATTTTTAAAACTATTTTCAGCAAAATTTTACTTGTGTGATATGAACGATATTGTTCAATAATTTCCTCATTCTGTTGGATCACCTTTCTTTGGAATGGGCACAAATATGGATCTCTTCCATTCAGTTGACCAGGTAGCTGCTGCCTTTCAAATTTCTTGGCATAGATGAGTGAGTTCTTCTAGCACTGCATCCATTTGTTGAAACATCTTAACTCATATTCTGTCAATTCCTGGAAACTTGCTTTTTACCAGTGTTTTCAGTGCAGCTTGGAGCCCTGCTGACACAGTGGTTAAGAGCTCAACTGTAAACCAAAAGGTCAGCAGATCGACTTCACCACTTGCTCCTTGGAAACTCAGTTCTACTCTGTCCTATAGGGTCAGTATGAGTTGGAACCTACTTGACGGCAATGGGTTTGGTTTGATAGGTGCAGCTTGGACTTCTTCCTTCAGTGCCATTGATTCGTGATCATATACCACCTCCTGAAATGGTTGGACGTCGACCAATTCTTTTTGGTACAGTGACTCTGTGTATTCCCTCCATCTTCTTTTGATGTTTCCTGCATCATTCAATCTTTTGCCCTTCAATATTGCAATTTGAGGCTTGAATTTCTTCTTCTATTCTTCCAGTTTGAGAAATGCTGAACATTTTCTTCCCTTTTGGTTTTCTAACTCCAGTCTTTGCACACGTCATTATAATACTTTGTCTTCTCCAGTAGCCCTTTGAAATCTTCTGTTCAGCTCTTTTCATCATTTCTTCCACTTACTTTAGCTACCTGATGTTCAAGAGCAAGTTTCAGAGTCTCTTCTGACATCCATTTTGGTCTTTTCTTTCTTTTTAATGACCTCTTGCCTTCATCCTATGTGATATCCTTGATGTCATCCCACAACTCGCCTTGTCTTTGGTCATTAGTGTCCAATGCATCAAATCTATTCTTGAGGTGGCCTCTAAATTCAGGTGGGATATACTCAAAATCATACTTTGGCTCTCGTGGGCTTTTTAAAATTGTCTTCAGCTTCAATTTGAACTTGCGGTATGAGCAATTGATGGTGTATTCTGCACTCGGCCCTGACCTTGTTGTGACTGATGATGTTGAGTTTCTCTGTCATCTGTTTCCACAGATGTAGTCAGTTTGATTCCTGTGTATTCCATCTGGCATGGTCCACGTGTATAGGCACCATTTATGTTGTTGAAAAAAGGTATTTCTGATGAATAAGTCATTGTTCTTGCAAAAGTTTATCATGTGATCTCTAATGTCATTTTTATCACTAAAGTCATGTTTTCCAACTACTGATTCTCTTTCACTTCCAACTTTCCCATTCCAATCACCAGTAATTATCAATGCATCTTAATTGCGTGTTTGATCAATTTCAGACTGTGAAAGTTGGTAAAAATCTTTAATCTCTTCATCTATGGCATTAGTGTTTGGTGCATAAAATTGAATAATAGTCATATTAGCTGTTCTTCCTTGTAGGTATATGGATATTATCCTATCACTGACAACATCGTACTTCAGGATAGATCTTGAAATGTTCTTTTTGACAATTAATGTGACACTGTTCCTCTTCAATTTGTCATCCCCAGCATAAAAACCCGAACCTGCTGCCATCGAGTTGATTCTGACTCATAGGCATAGCAGACCGTGATATTGTCTGATTCAAAATGGTCGATACCAGTACATTTCAGCTCACTAATGCCTAGTATATCTATCTTCAAGCATTCCATTTCAATCTTCCTAGAGTCATACTTCATACATTTCATATTCCCATTAGTAATGGATGTTTGCGGCTATTTCTTCTCATTTTAAGTCATGCCACATCAGCAAATGAATGTCCCAATAGCTTTACTCCTCTCATGTGATTAAGGTCTACCCTCCTTTAAGGAGGCAGCTTTTCCCCAGTTGTATTTTGAGTGTCTTCCAACCTGAGAGGCTCATCTTCTGACACTATATCAACGTTCTGCTGCTATCTATAAGGTTTTCACTGGCTAATTCTGTTCAGAAGTAGGCTACCAGGTCCTTCTTCCTAGTCTGTCTTGGTCTAGAAGCTCCACTGAAAGCTGTCATCCTACATATCACCTTGTCTTCACCACTGGTGTTTACCCTTGATGTCTTAACTTCCGTCTTAAGAATTTGAATGGGAGAGTAACAGCATAGGTCAAAGTGGGTTGTCTTAGTTTGCTAGTGCTGCTGCAACAGAAATAGCACACTTGGGTGGCTTTAAAGGATATAAATTTATTTTCTGACAGTTCAGGAGGCTAGAATTCTGAATTCGGGGTGTGGCTGTAGGGCAAGATCCTTTCTTATCTATTTCAGCTTCTAGTAGCTGGCAATCTTTGGAGTTCCTGGGTTTGTAGATATTTCTGCCTCCATTCTCTTCCAGCACTGTCTTTCTTCTCCCTTGTTTCCTTGCTTGCTTCTGTGCTAAATCTGTTCTTTTTGTATCACAAAAGTGATTGGTATAAGATATACCCTACACTGGCATGGCCTCATTAACATAGCAAAGAAACCTATTTCTAAGTGAGATTTCATCCATAAGGATAGCAGTTAGGATTCCAACATGTATTTTAGGGAGGCTCAATTCAATCCATAACAAAGCCGTGGGAGGCGGGGGCAGTGATCTTATGGAGGAGAGATCTTCACGGCTGAAATAACTGGTACAGGAAGTCCTCAGGTTACAAACATCCAACTTACATATAACCAGTAGTTACGAAAAAATGCCTGTAAAGCCTATTAAAAATTTGGGGGACATTACAATAGCTCATAATAACAAATGGGCTCTACTTTGCGATACGCATCAAAACATTACTATTATTGCTGTACTACTATGTTAAAGAAGTTTTAGTGTATCTGGAAGTGTTTAATGTTTTTTATGCATAGAAAGGTATGCTATATACTATGTATCAAGTCAAATATTTGACTAACTGACGTTAGATACAAACCGTATCTAGCTGTTCTGACTTACGTACAAATTTGACTTAAAGATAGACTTAGGAATGGAACTCGTTTGTAATAGGGGGACTGCCTGTTTCCCAGTGTAGTGGGAACTGTGCTGCAGATCCTAGATCCTCCTTCAGGATGGAAGGACTTATTCCTCCAGGTTCTGGGAGAGTTGTTAGCTGACAGATCTTAGCTGACAGCCCTCTTCAGGAATTAAGAGAACCACTGCACCCAAGTTCATGCTTTCTTCACAAGGACATCCTACAGCCAATGCCTCTGAATGTAGGGGATAAAGGCCCCGCCCCTTGCCCTGACTCAAGACAACTCCAAAGAGCTATAGCAACTTCAGAGATGCTCCTGAGGTCCAATGAGGTTTTGTTGTGATTGCAATGCAGTTAATTTCTCCCTGTGCCCAGTCTTGCTTCCTTCCCTCATGGGGATTGATTTTGAAGGCATTCCTCAATATTCTTTTTGCTTGCCATTCTTGGTCTCAGAGTCTGCTTCCCAGGGATCTCAACCTGTAACACCCAGCTAAAGCTGTCACCAGCATGGACTTGGCAGGTACAATAGAACCCCAGAATAAAAAAAATAAAAAGGGGCCCTAAATTGGTAGCAGTAACATGATGTATGGATACATCTGTACTCTGTTGGAAAGAGACCTGTATGTGGGCTCTGTAGCTCTGAGTTCAAATCTTGGCTGTCACTTTCAAGTGGCTATGTGACCTTAGGCATGTTGCTTATAATCTCTTTGCCTCAATTTTCTCATCAGTAAATTGGAGCAAGGGCTGACATGTGAAAATTTATTGTTTATATACCTCAAAATAGTATACAAATGTAAGGTTATATGATTATTGGCATCATGAACAAGATGCCAGAAATATTAAGAGAGTCCACAGGTATCATTTGATAAAGTAACACTGAGCATCTCCATACTAAAGTCTTCTAAATTCCTCAAGACTTCCCAATCTGTGGCAGGCCTGACCCTCCCCTCACCCATACTGGGATCAGGTGCCCATGTCCAGAGATGAAGGTCACCACCTATGAAGAGTTAGTCTTTTTTCTGGAATTTAGTTCATCGAGGCTTCCTTGCATTCCCTGTTCTGAGCTAACCCAATAGAAAATATGATTTCTGTATTTCCATTTCTGTATTTTCATTGTTGTTGTTGTCACCACTACAGTGAAGATGTATTAGTTTGCTATGGATGTGTAACAAATTACTACAAACTTAGAAGCTTAAAGAAAGCTATGTTTATTATCTCACAGTTTCTTTGGGCTAGGAGTGCAGGCACAACTTAGCTGGGTATTCCCAGGCTGAAATCAAAGTGTTGGTTGGGCTGTAGTCTCATCTAAAGGCTTGATTGGGGAAGAGCCCACTTCCAAGATCACTCAGGTTGCTGGCAGAAGTCATTTCCTCACAACTGCAGGAATGAAGCTCCTGGTTTTCTGCTGGCTGTCAACTGGAGGTTGCCCTCAGTTCCTAGGGTCTGCCTACAGTTCCATGTCATGTGACTGCTTCATCAAGCCATCAGGGAGAGTTCTACAGTGAATGCGCTAGCAGTATGTTGTTTTAGATAATATAGAGTAATCCCAGGAGTGATGTTCCAGCTCATTTGTAGTATTCTATTAGCAACAGTCACAGGTTCTACCCACACTCAAGGAGAGTGGATTATACAAAGGCATGAACACTAGGAGTGGGAATCATGGAGGCTACCCTAGAGTCTGTCCACCACAGAAGATCTTTTGTGTTCTTCTATATTCTAAACAGATGGAGGAATCTATAATAAAATTGTTAAAAGACCAATGTTTCTATGTGACAGATATCATGTTTTCCCCTTGGTTATTCATATTAGGAACCTGAGACAGAGGTAAAGACTATTTGTTCAACAACACTGAACGACAAACCCAATACAGCACTAAGAACTGCTGGAGTTGAACACTGACTACAACACACCCAAAACGTAGTCAAAACTAGTGATAGTAGGACAGGCAAGAAGATATTCTAAGTGGTCATTCAGACAGGAAAAAGATTATACATCTCATATTAAGTTATTAGTAACTTAAAAATGCACACACAGATAATGCTGGTCTCACAATTAGATCATGCTAGGTGACCAAAGGAGCCCTGGTGGTGCAGTGGTTAAATGCTATGGTTGCTAACCCAAAGGTCAGCAGTTCAAACCTACCAGCCAATCCATGCAAACCCTATGGGGCAGTTCTATGCTGACCTATAAAGTTGCTATGAGTCAGAATCAACTCAATGGCAACGGATTTGTTTTTTTTTGTTGTTTTGTTTTTGGTTTAGGCAATCAAATGGAGACAAAACAGGCCCAAAACTTTGTTGGCGCAGTCATTTCAAGCCAAGGGAAATGGACGAAAGAGACACTCTAATGAGAAAGACAATAAACACAGTCATAACCTGGTTCACTGGACAACTGTGATTATGGTCATTTGACTAAACAATTGTAATTATGGCTACAGTGATTACTGAACACACATTACTTGGTGACAAGACAACTTTGTAGTAGTCTTTCCTTTATACTCCAAGGAAGAAATACTTTACAACTGGAAAGTTTTAAAGAAAAGAATTAACATTCCCCTTATATAGGGCCATAAAGAACAAAAGAGGGAAAAATATTGTTATAAATCATATAGTTGGGAAATTTTTCCCTCCCCTCGTTGGGTTTTTTGTTTCCATATACGAAATTCTTCTAAGGAGACTCTTTCCCCTTTCCTTTTCATGACTACTGACATGTAGATCTTAATGCATTGGTTGCTTTAAAGTTAAATGGTAAGCTGATCTTACTAACTAAAGTTAAATATCACATTGTCAAAAAGATATGTTACATGATTAATTTTTTCATGTGTAATATAATGGATAATTTTTAAAGTTGATTTTAATTTATTTTTGCATAAATACAGAATGGGACCAAAGTAAACAGTGTTAAGAACCTTGTAGTGTGGAATGTCTTTTTTTCATTTAACTTCAATATTCTGTACTAAATACCTCCATTTGTGTTATTATTGCTATCATAGACTGTAAACTCTTAAGGGCACTGTATTTCCTTTCATAATACCATGAACCTAGGAGGACTTAGTAGATTTATTTAAATAATAAACACATACTTCAGTCCCTCCCTTTTTTATTCCCCTCGTCCCACCTCCACAGTAGACTTGCTCTAATGCTGTTATTAGAGGGGGAAAAGGCTTAAATTGAACCTTTCTCCACTGATAATCATAGGAAAAGTAACTGTCTTCTTAACCTCTACCTAGGGAAACTAAAAGCCTTTTCTTGTACTGATGATTATCTTTTGCTTCACCTGGATGCATCTAGCTTTTGACCTCTTTGCTTTTCTATTTAATATCTGAATCTTTACACAATTTTTTTTTTTTTGATCAAGAAGTTAATGTAACATTATAACTATTTTGTGAGCATATACGGCACTACATCTTTTTTTTTTTTTTTTTTTTTTTAATGATCAAGTTGATTCTGCTATATTTCTCCAGTGGAAGGAACAATCACTGATTACAGCAAAAGCTTTATAAATAGAAGGAAAAAAATTGTGTTGGAAAGAATAAAGTTGGTTAGAGCTTGCTTTTACCAAACATTTAAAAATTCCCTATAGAGGCTCTGAAAAGTAACATGAATGCTTCTTCTTCATTTCAGCCAACTGCTGACTGCTGGCAAGGTACAGAACTGGATAGGAACTAACCATAATGATGAAATTATACACACACTTCATTCAGACTGATGTTAAATGCTGGTGGTGATTATTTTATACTGCAATTCTAGACACTTTTTTAAAAGTCAATAAAGACAACAAGTTTAATTCCATTATCAAAGGTTTGTTGTTATTAGTTCATTCCCACTCATGGTGACCCCATGTATGCAGAATAGAACTGCTCCCTAGAGTTTTCAAGGCTGTGACCTTTTGGAAGCAGATAGCCAGGCCTGTCTTCTGAGGTGCCTCTGGGTGGGTTCAAACCACCAACCTCAATGTAAATAGACTCCAAAGGTAATACAATTTCAGGAGTTGTAGTTAAATATAGTAGATTTAGTACATTTGCTTTTGTAAAATTCTCTCTCCAGAAACTCATCAAAGCTGTAATAAAAGAACATGAGACAGCAATGTAGCACCAGAAAATAAGCTGAGAAATAGGTAGTGATGGGATTCAGGAAACACAGAATCCAACCAAAGAGAGTGGTGAAGGGAAGAATGAAAAATGGGTATTAGATTTAGGGAGATAATCAATCCAGACTAAAAAAAGCAGACTATAGGAGGAAGGACTTTAGGAAAGAATGCAGAACTAATAGATTATTTGATGTATAGAAACCTAAAGAAAAATTGATGAACATTGACAAATCTGTTAGAGCATTTGGGAAAAAAAATAGCTATAGGAATATAGAAAATTAAACCAACATAAAATCAAGGCAATGGATAACTCCAGGAAAAACAAAAATCGAATGTGGAAAAAAAAAACATAATCTGGATACGCCATTTGGCCCAGTAATAAACAATATTTATGTAGTCATAATAAATATCAATAATTGATTTAAATAAAAATATCAACATAACCCTGGTGGTGTAGTGGCTAAGTGCTACAGCTGCTAATCAAAGGGTAGGCAGTTTGAATCCACCAGGCGCTCCTTGGAAACTCTATGGGGCAGTTCTACTCTGTCCTTTAGAGTGGCTATGAGTCAGAATTGACTTGACAGCAATTGGTTTTATATTGGGTAAATGAGGAGATAAATGTACATTATTTTGCAAGGGAGGAGGGGTGGTATAAGAGAGCTCAATCATCATTATAATAGGAAATCAATAGGTAATATGAAAAGACATGTGTGTGTTGTGTATTGCCATTGAGTCAATTCCAACTCATGGTGATCCTACATGTTTCAGAGTAGAACTGTGCTCCACAGGGTTTTCAATGGTCACCCAGCGATATCTTGGAAGAAAGGCTTTTTGATCTACTTCTGAAAATATCAGCCGTTGAATACCTTATGGAGCACAGTTCTACTCTGACACACATGAGATCACTGTAGTCAAACCATCTGGACTGATTAAAGCTAAAGTAATTGGAAACTCAGCTCTTTGGCCTCAGAGTTCCAACCAAACTATATAAAAAAACTTCCACAAAAACAGATTATAACAATGAAGGAAATAACTTACATATTTTGATTTTTATTATACTTCTTTGATTTCTTAGTGGCAAAATACAATGGAGCCAATGTTCTTGGGTTTGAATAAGTTGCATCAGTTTCTGGTTGTGTGATCTTGGGCCAGTAACTTAACTTCTCTAACCATCGGTTTCTTCTCCAAAATCAGACAAGAATTTCTGTCTCATGGAGTTGTTGTGAGGGTTAAATAAAATGAGATAAATCACTTAGCAAACTGTTTGGTACATCAAAAACATTTAATAAGTGCTAGCTACTACTACTTGTCTCTTCCTTTTTTCCTACTTTTCTGCCTTTCCAGAAAGCAGGTAATTTTCCTACAGCTCCAATAATAGCCTTTTTCTTCTACCACTGTGTAGCTAGAATGCTTTTTAACATGCCCTATTAGTTTTATTAGTTATCTCTAGCTACATCTACTTTTATAAACAAATAAATTATGGGCAGTTATCATGCTGCACAACTGAACTAACTCCTTAAGTATCTTAATTATATATTATGCCAGTACAGGTAACTAGTTTCTGATGTTCTGAAGAAATAAATTTAATATTAATTATAATTATATAGCACTGTCATTTGTCAAGCTTAAATTATATATATTATCATATATTGTGTATATATACATATATATGTATATATACATTAAATCTGATTAAGCCTATATTTATTTGATGAAATGCAGATCATTTGTAATTATCTCTATTTGGCAGATGAGAAAAATAAGGTATGAAGATTTTGTATCATTTGTTATATGCTATATAATTTATTTCTTTAAAAAGTTGTTCTAGTATGGCTCTTTCTTTGTCTCAATTCACTTTAACTCCATCATTTTAGCACTATCATAAGTGTGGCTGAATAGAAAATAAAACAATGTTTCAAAACCTGAATATGCAGGCAATCATAACTTCATTCCCCAAATGGATAACGTTTTTGAGCCCTAAATGCCTGCAGGGCTGCTCTTGAACTGCTGCATAGTCAGTAAGGTTCTCCTCTCTCATTTACTTGTTGGTTTATTTTTCATTTATTTATTCACCAACTACTGAGTACTCACCATTGGATAGGCACACTGTTTGGTGCTGGACATACATAGGTGGAAACGGTATGGTCGTTGCCATCAAGTAGCTCACAGTCCAGAGGGGAGACCTGTCCTTAAGCATTTACAACTCGATGTGATAAAGGACATAATGCACTTGCAAACAAGGCTTTCAGAAGAAAAAGCCCCTAGATGTGTTCAGAGGGAGAATCAGGGTCGCTATGAGTCGAAATCAACTCAACAGCAATGGGTTTAGTTTGGTTTTTTACCCTAGACCTTCCAAGAGCAAAGGACCTCTCATCTGGAACTTGTTCTCCTGTCTCTGAGAAGTGATTCCAGGTAGATGGCATTGGCATTGCCCTTAATTTTTTTTTTTTTCTCACTGAAACAAAAAATGAAATTGTCTTACCCTTTCTGGTAGTAACACCCACAGAACCTCTCACTGTCCCTACACTCCTTTATCACATGGGACAATATTCTAATCCTATTAAATGGACCTCTAGTTGCTAGAGTACTTGTCTTGTTGGCTTTGGATAACAATTTTTAAATGAGTAGTCTATTGGGAATAATTTTCAGGGGCTAGTTCGTGGAGCCACCAGAGAAGCACAAATTCCATGCCCCATCCACTGTCGCATACTGTCTGAGCCCACGTTTTCAGTACCTCTGTAAATAGGAGGACTATGGAATGTCCATGACTCCGTAATGACTCTTCATTAGCTTGTTTGTGCTGCTCCTGCCTGTGTACTCTTGTGAAATCTTGATACTAGAATGGCACAGTGAGGTGTAGTGTGACTTCAGCACTGAGTTAAAAGTGTGTCTGGGGGCCATACTCTCGGGGTTTCTCCAGTCTCTGTCAGGCCAGTAAGTCTGGTCTTTTTTTGTGAGTTAGAATTTTGTTCTACAGCTCTGTCCAGGACCCTCTATTGTGATCCCTGTTACAGCTGTCTTTAGTGGTGGCTGAGCACCATCTAGTTGTACTGGACTCAGGCTGGTGAAGACTGTGGTAGATGCAGTCCATCAGTCCTTTGGACTAATCTTTCCCTTGTATCTTTAGTTTTCTTCCTCTACCTTGCTCCAGAATGAGTGAGACCAGTGGACTATAAGAAAACTCTTAAATAAAGAATATTTGTTGGAATTTTGAAATATTTGCATCACCATGAAAGTTGATCTGGAATCAACTCAAGGTCTAAATGATGTGTTCATGTATCAGTTGAAGATGGTGCTAGCAGAATTATTAAAAAAAAAAAATTTTTTTTTTTTTTTAAAAAAAAGAATTATAAGGAGGGTAAAATTAATCACCTGACAGAACTTATATGCCTGTCTCCTTCACTGGTTTAAAAAAGCTCTTGGTGTCAATAACAGTATATTACGTCTCTTTATTTCTCCCCATAAGACATTACCTTGCCTTGCCATGTTATTGTTAATGTTGTTAGGTGCTGTCAAGTAGGTTCCAACTCTTAGCTACCCTCTACAATGCTGCCTGGTCCTGCACCATCCTTATAATCATTGCTATGCTTGACCCCGTTGTTGCAGCCATTGTGTCAATCCATCTCATTGAGGGTCTTCCTCTCTTTCGCTGACCCTCTACTTTGTCGAGCATAATGTCCTTCTCCAGGGACTGTTCCCCCTTAATAACATATCCAAAGTATGTGAAATGAAGTCTCGCCATCCACATAGAAAATAGTAAATGAATGTTCAAATGAATTAAATGAACATCTAACATGACTAACTTAAGACTTGAAATTTTTAGAAAGAACTCTAATATTTTATCTGGGTCTATATTATTCTTATCCATATCACTTCTGGTTAGGTTGTTAGAAGATAGGTTTTGAGCTAATTTGCATCATTAGTCAGGGTTTACCATACTATATTAGAGAAAAAAGCCTAATAAAACACTGGGATTGTGTACAGGATCTATTTGGTGAAATATTTTGTTGAGGATATTTTTTATTAAATACTTATTGCAAGATAATAGTTTGAATAAACAAGTAGAATCATTTGCATAAGGTAGGCTGATTCTGAGTCTTTTCATAGTTTCTATCTGAGCACTAAATATTTTACATAGAATAAGGAGAAATTAATATTCAAAATACATAGTGTCTTTGGTTCTCTTTAAATTACATATATTTTTTAGTGGGTAGTATGGCACTTGGAAAATCATATACACTTCAATCCCAGGGACAGTGGTATTGCCAAAGCAAAACATCTTCTATTTACATATAAATATCCTCATTCAGCATGACTGAATACCTTTCTCATTTGTAATGAAATGGCAACAACCATAACAATCAAATTCTAAGACATTGATACTAGATTAAAGTGACTGAGCATATCTCAGGATCAAAAAACAATCTTTTTAAAAAATTCAGCCTGGTCCCAATGTATAATCCTTCCTAAACCTATTTTGAATTACCGTCAGATTCCTGGGGATGATTTTGCAATCCCAGCCAAATAATTCATAAGACTTTTAAAAGAGAATATCAGGAGTTTCTGCCTCATCCAGTTACACAGAGGGAATGTTGATCTATTTTCGGTATGCCATCTATCTTTTGTTGAGAGACCAAGAGTTTGAATTTATAGAATGACCTATAGAAGTCAATGAACATTGAGGTTTTGCATTAACCACAGTACTGTCATTTCAAATGGAATATACAAGTTCATCACAATCCATTTTAACCCTTTTATGTCCTCAAAGCAGAAGGAAGCCAGTTTCTGTAGTCAGTTACGTGGCTGTTTAACTTAAATATTTGTGTCATACTCTTATCATTGAACTTGAAATCTTGAAAAACAAAACAAATCTAATTGGAACATTTCAAAAACTGGGCACAGGTTTTTTTTTTTTTTGTCTGCAGTTGTTCATTTTTGTGTGTATTATTTAATCTTTGAATAAATATATCATTTGAATATCAACGTCACTGCCATTTTCACACTATCTTACGTTGTTTTCCTACTCTTAGTGCATTTTTGCATTTCTCATTTTTGTTCCTTTATCCCTCCTTGATGTAGCATGACTCTATTAAATTACTAAAGGACTGTTATGGATTGAATTGTGTCCCCCCAAAATGTGTGTTGTAAATCCTAGCCACTATGCTTGTGGCTATAATCCCATTTGGGAATGGATTGTCTTTGTTACGTTGATGAGACAGGATTAGCGTAGGGTGTATCTTGAGTCAGTCTCTTTTTTTTTATGATTATTATTTTTAGCTTTTTTTAAAAGTAAAAATAAATACAAAAAATTGTGCAATTCATAGGTAGACGACTCAATGAATTATCACATATGGAATATATGCATGTAGTTGCCACACAGATTAAAAAATAGTACACTACTAACACACCAGAACCATCTCTCAAGGTAACCACTATTTTGGCTACCAACTCATGTTTTTAATTTTATATTAATGAAGTCATACTGTATGCACTCATTGACTGTGTCTGGATCCTTTGGCTGAATGTTGTGAGATGTTCCAGTGTGGTGTTGCACATTGCAGAGTTCGTTCATTTTTATTGCCATGTGGTATTCCATATCCACAAATATACCAAAATCTCTTTAACCATTCTAATGTTGATGGAAAATTTAAGTCATTTCCAATTTGGGGATATTATAAATTATGATGATATGAATGATACTGGGCATATCTTGGGTACACAAGTGCACTCACATAAGGTATACATACCAAGAAGCGAAACTGCTGGGCCAGAGGAGAGAATTGTTTATCCAACTTCGGTAGATAATACAAAACTGTTCTCCAAAACGCTGTACAAACTGACACTCACACCAGCAGTGCATGAGAGTTCCAATTATTTCGTGGTTCTCATCTTCATAAGGGTGTTTAAAATTGTGTACAATCTTTTTTTTTTTAAGGAAGTTATTTACTGTGAATTTTTCTTGCTGGTAAATATTTTTCAGTTCTCTAAGGAACTTCTCAAGCATTCTTTGATATGCTTGAACATATGGGTATTTTTTATTGTGCATTAGGTGAAAGCTTACAGAGCAAATTAGTTTCTCATTAGATAGTTTGCACATAAAGTGTTTCATGACATTGGTTTCATTCCCCACAATGTGTCAGCACTCTCTCCACTTCCATCCTAGGTTCCCCGCTTCCTTTTGTCCAGATTTTCTGCCCCTTCTTGCCTTCCCATCTTTGCTTTTGGACAAATGTTTTTGCTTTGATCTCCTATAATTGATTGTTCTAACAAGTATGGAAACCCTGGTGGAGTAGTGGTTAAGTGTTACGGCTGCTAACCAAAAGGTCAGCAGTTCGAATCCTCCAGGTGCTCCTTGGAAACTCTACAGGGCAGTTCTACTCTGTCCTACAGGGTTGCTATGAGTCAGAATCGACTCGATGACACTGGGTTAAGAAGCTCATTTCTCTTCAGTGTTATTGTTTATTTTATGAGCCTGTATGAGGTTTGGCTGAAAGGTAACCTCCGAGAATGGCTTTATTTTCTGTTTAGGAGGGTGTCTTAGGGCTATAGTCTTGAGTGTTCCTCCACTCTGTCCGACCAGTAAGTCTGGTCTTTTTCGTGAGTTTGATTTTTTGTTCTACAGATTTCTCCCTCTCTGTGTAGGACCCTCTGTTGTGATCCCAGTCAGAGTGGTTGGTAGTGGTAGCTGGGCATCATCTAGTTCTTCTGGTCTTGGGGCCCTGTAGGCTGTGGCTCATGTGGTCCATTAGTCATTTGAAGTAATTACTCCTTTAAGTCTTTGGTATTCTTCACTCTTCTTTGCTCTGGATGGGAAGAGGCCAATAGTTGTATCTTGGGTGACCCCAGATGCTTCTCACCAAAGGATGCAGAATTTTGCCTTTATGAACTATGTTGTGCCAATTGACATAAATGTTGAGTCAATCTCTTTTGAAATTTGAAAGAAATTAAACAGCAGGTGAGAGAAGCAGAGATAGGGCAAGATTGATGCCAAGCCACTTGGAGATCTCCAATGAACCAGGAAACAAGCTGAAGAGACAAGAACCTTCCCTCAAAGCCCACAGAGAAAGAAAGCCTTCTTCTAGAGCCGGCACCTGGAGTTCAGACTTCTAGCCTCCTAAACTGTGAGAAAATAAATTAAATTTCTGTTTCTAAAGCCATCCGCTTGTGGTACTTTTTTAATAGCACCACTAGATAACTAAGACAGAATTTGGTACCAGAAAAGTGAAGTGCTGCTTGCAGTAACAGATACCTAAAACGTGGAAGCAGTTTTGGACTTGGCTAATGGGCAGAAGCTAGAAGATTTTTAAGATGCCCAAGAGTAAAAGCTTAGATTGCCTTGAAGAGATTGTTGGTAAAATTATGAACATCAAGAGCAATTCTGGTGAGGGTTCAGAAGAAAGTGAGAAGAGCTATAGAGAAAGGTTCTCTCATCTTAGAGAATATATACCGCGCCAGCAACAGAATGTTGCTAGAAATGCAGACATTAAATGTGCTTCTGGTGAAGCTTTAAAAGAAAATGATGAATATGTGATTGGACAATGGAAGAAGGACAATGCTTTTTTATGTAGTGGCAAAGAACTTGTCAGAATTATGCTCAAATGTTTTGTGGAAGGTAGAACTTGCAACTTGATAAAGTTGGATATCTGGCTAATGAGATTTCTAAGCAAGATCTTAAAGGAGCCACATGGTTTCTCCTTGCTGCTTGTAGTAAAATGCCAGTGGAAAGAGATGGACTTAAAAATGAACTGTGCAAAATGAAAATAGAACTTAAAAGTTTGGAAAATTCTGTGGTACAAACTAAGGACTCGTGTCTTAGAATATTCACCAAGGATGTGGCTGCACCATCTTTTATTAAAGAGATTAAAGCTGTGACTGATGGATCTAACCACTTACCACAGCAGAAAACCCATCGTCTTTGGCTGAAGGGGTCAGAGAATGAACAAAAGGAAAGAACGCTGTCTGCCTCTTGGAATTCTACAGGCAAGAAATAGGCCAAAGAAGCTACATCTGCTGTCCTCCAAGAAAAGAAAAGGACCTTCCCTCTAGCAGCTTGGAGATCTCTAGAACTGTTGGAAGGACCACAGGAAGCAGGACCTTTTTGGTTTCAAAGGTCTCCTAGATATCAAAGGTTGAGGGCACAGCATCCTAAGTTTCAAAGATTTGGGTCTTCCCCAACTTGGTTCTGGAGTGTAAGCCTGTCCTTAAGGTGTGCCAGAAGTATGGGGCCACCACCCAAAGTTGAGGGAGTGGGGGTGTCAAGCCCAAGGGGCAGAAGAACGGGACCTGTCAGACCAAGGGGTGGGATTGTCACTCAGATGGACTAGAAAAGTGGGGCTGCCCAAAGTTGAAGAAGCAGAGTTGCTGTCCCAGTTTACCTGGAAGGCAGAGTGGAAGCACAGGGCAGAGGGGGGTCTCCATCCAGAATCCAGAGGGCATGGCCAACACCCAGAGTCTGGAGGGCAGGGCCATTGCCCAGATGGTCTTAGAGCAGAGAGGATTATTTTCAAGCCTTGAGAGCTTTTGTAATTTGTTCTGCTGGGTTTTGGGCTTATTTAGTGCTTGTTATCCCTTTTTTTCCTCCAATTTCTCCCATTTGTAATGGAAATGTTTATCTTGTGCCTGTTCTACCATTGTACTATGGAAGCAGATAACTTGTATTCTAGATTTCACGGGTTCACAGATGAAGAGGAATTTTGTCCCAGGATGGAATATGCCTAAAGTCTCACCCATATTTGATTTTGATGATTCAGAAGATGAATTTTTGGATTCGAAATTGATTTAAGACTTTCAAGATGACGTGATGAGGCAAATGTGTTTCGCATGTGGCAAGGACATGAATCTCGGGGGGCCAAAGGTTAGAATGCTATGAGTTGAATTGCGTCCCCCCCAAAATATGTATGTAAATCCTAGCCTCTATGCCTGTGGTTATAATCCCATTTGGTGATGGGCTGTCTTTGTTATGTTAATGAGACAGGACTAGTGTAGGGTGTGTCTTGAGTCAATTTCTTTTGAGATATAAAGGAGTTTAAAGGAGCAAGTGAGAGAAGAAGAGATGGGGGAAGATTGATGCCAAGTCACATGGAAATTTCCAAGCAACTGGGGAATAATCTAAAGAGACCAGGACCTTCCCCAAGAGCTGATAGAGAGAGAAAGCCTTCCCTTAGAGCCAGTGCCCTGAATTCATACTTCTGGCCTCTTAAACTGTGAGAAAACAGATTTCTGTTTATTAAAGCCATAGTCTTGCAGTATTTCTGTTATAGCAGCACTAAATAACTAAGACAAGGTCTAAAACCATCTCAAATCATACAAGCAAGAGGAAGTATTGGTAAGCTGATTTTCATAAGGTTTCTAATACTTCAGCTAATGCATTCAGTGAATTATTTATTTTTAAAAGAGATTCCATAAATCATTGACTACTATACTTGATGATTTCTGTAGAAGGAATTATAAATAACCTGATTGGAATGTGATTGAAGGATTATTTTGCATGATTGAATCAAGTTCATTTCTACAGAGAATAAGAATTCATAAAATATGCTGAATAAAAGAATCTACCAAGATTTCTTATTCAATGTCAATGCTTTATAATTATTGGTTTTCCATTAATTGTTGTTAGCTGCTGTCAAGTCAATTCTGACCCATGGTGCCCCTGTGTTTAGATTAGAACTGGTCCATAGGGTTTTCAAGGCTGTGACTTTCAGAAGCAGATAGCCAGGTCTGTCTTCCCAGGTGTCTCTGGGTGGGTTCGCACTGTCAACCTTTTGTCTAGTAGTCGAGAGTGCTTACCTGTTTGGGCAGCCCAGAGCTTCACTTTTGCATTAATAGTCGATCACTTTTATATTTTAAGAATCTGAAATATATGAGGTAGTTATTGGTTAAGGATCCACTGCCTGGTTCAGTGATATAGCTATATCAGCAGATATAGAATACTCAGAAGAAGGTGCACAGACATAGAGTCTAAACTAGGTCTCCCCAACTTCACCAAGCAACATAAACAAGGAAATGGTTTTCCTTAAGTGAGGAAGAGGATCATATGGAGAGGGCAAGAGGGATCAGTGTGAGCAAGTTTACCAAAGAACCAAAGGTGTAGTCCTCAGGTTCTTAGGTAACACAGCTTTCAAGCCCACTATGATGTTGAGGGAAACCCTGGTGGCATAATGGTTAAAAGCTACAGCTGCTCCACTCCTTAGAATATATCCTAGGGAAATAAGAGCCTTTACATGAACAGGTACATGCACATCCATGTTCATTGCAGCACTGTTTACAATAGCAAAAAGATGGAAGCAACCAAGGTCCCCATCAACAGATAAATGGATAAATAAATTATGGTATATTCATGCAATGGAATACTATGCATCAAAAAAGAACAGTGAGGAATCTGTGAAACATTTCATAACATGGAGGAACCTGGAATGCATTATGCTGAGTGAAATTAGTCAGTTGCAAAAGGACAAATATTGTATAAGACCAATATTATAAGAACTGGAGAAATAGTTTAAACTGAGAAGAAAACATTCTTTGATGGTTACGAGGGGGGGAGGGAGGGGGTGGGAGAGGGGCATTCACTAATTAGATAGTAGATAAGAACTACTTTAGGTGAAGGGAAAGACAGCACACAATACAGGGAAGGTCAGCACAATTGGCCTAAACCAAAAGTAAAGAAGTTTCCTGAATAAACAATGCTTCGAAGGCCAGCGTAGCAGGAGCAGGGGTCTGGGGACCGTGGTTTCAGGGGACATCTAAGTCAACTGGCATAGTAAAATCTATTAAGAAAACATTCTGTATCCCACTTTGAAGAGTGGCGTCTGGGGTCTTAAACGCTAGCAAGCAACCGTCTAGGATGCACCAATTGGTCTCAACCCACCTGGAGCATAGGAGAATGAAGAACACCAAGGACACAAGGCGATTACTAGCCCAAGAGACATAAACAGCAACATGAACCAGCGACTACATCATCCTGAGACCAGAAGAATTAGATGGTGCCGGGCTACAACCGACGACTGCCCTGACAGGGAACACAACAGAGAACCCCTGAGCTAGCAGGAGAGCAGTGGGATGCAGACCTCAAATTCTCATAAGACCAGACTTAACGGTCTGACTGAGACTAAAAGGACCTTTGTGATCTTGGCCCCCAGACCTTCCGTTAGCCCAGGACAGGAACCATTCCCGAAGCCAAATCTTCAAACAGGGATTGGACTGGACAATGGGTTGGAGAGGGATGCTGGTGAGGAGTGAGCTTCTTGGATCAGGTGGACACTTGAGACTATGTTAGTGTCTCCTGCCTGGAGGGGAGATGAGAGGGTGGAGGGGGTTAGAAGCTGGTGAAATGGACACGAAAAGAGAGAGCGGAGGGAGAAAGCAGGCTGTCTCATTAGGGGGAAAGGAATTAGGAGTGTGTAGCAAGGTGTATATGGGTTTTTGTGTGAGAGACTGACTTGATTTGTAAACTTTCACTTAAAGCACAATAAAAATTATTATTCTTTTTTTAAAAAAAAGAGCTACAGCTGCTAACTGAAAGCTCAGCAGTTCGAATCCACCAGGCACTCTTTGGAAACTCTAAGGGGTAGTTCTGCTCTGTCCTATAGGGCTCTATGAGTTGGTTAACGGGTATGATGCTGAGGGACATGATGTTGAGGGATGTCCATGGAGAGAATGGCAGCTGCAGAATTGAGGTTACCATCAGTACAGTACTCTGGGGCAAAAGTAGAGCCTCTGGCTCTATCCCACTGGCTCTTGCACAAGCTCAGAGCTTCCTCAGTGTTGCCTTTACAAGTTACCAGCCCCTCTTCTGGGCCAGGTTGCACCCCAGTACCAAACATTGTTCTGGTAATGAACTTTTATGGCACCCTTGTATAGCCCATAAGCCGAATAGCAAAGCATCCTCACTGGTTAGGCTTTTGCTGACTTTGACCTCTACTCTGGAGCTGGAGAGATGGCAGGAATCTCAAAAAGAATTGTGGGTGCATACAAATGAGACACACATGATATACAGCATGAGCCACTTACTTGCGGCCCCTTTTGTGTTATTTGATATGGGGTGGAGGGCAAGGCCTTGGGAGCCTGCGTAAGACTGAGTTAGGATATGGACAGGGTAGATGCACGTGGAGGGAGGTAGATGTGCATGTTTGATATTATTAAACTGTTAGTTTGGTAACCTATGTTACCTTGTGATAGAACATGCCAACGATCTCAAGTCCTGGCCTATGTTCTCCTCATATTTGAATATCTTGTTTCTTCTCTTGCTTAATGGAATCCTACACATCATTTAAGGCTGGCTTGGTGATACCCACCTTAACTTGCTCCTTCCCTTCCGCTGTCTGGGGACTGCCAGCCCTGTACTCTGGGCTCTTACACTGTGTGTCCTGCATTTCTCTTATGACATATAGAGTTAGTTGATGTGATTACTTTCTTTTCTAAACTGTGAAATCCTTAAGGAAGAGACTTTGTTTTTTTAACCCTAGTGCATGACCCAGTGAGTGGCGTACAATTTACACATGGTAAATGTTCTTATATTGATTTAAAACTCAACATAGCTGTTTAAATGACTCAGAAAGTATTGGAATTCCACAGTTTGTTCAAAAAATTTTGTGGTAAATATAACCTATGTTCTTTTGTAAAACAAATAGTAATTATCAGATCTTATTTATATTTCGGGCAAATAGAAATTTTGATAATTTGTTAAAATGAAAGAGAAATGGACTTGGGTAAGAAAACATAAATTTAAACCCTATGCCACTGGTCCTCCATTCTCTTGTTATGTGACTCCCAGCAGGTGATGGAATTCTTCAAACTCTTCCTAGTCTGTGACACAGATAGAGTATTTTCTACCTCATGAGGCTGTGGGGATTCAGTTTAACAATGTACATGAAAATACTCTGTAATTTATGACAACAAATTGTTGCTTATTATTCCTTTTACTATTCTAATTTTTATGAGAAGTAGAGTTGTGATTAAGAAGCTCTACTGTCTGGGCTGGGTCTTGGCTCTGCCTCTTACTGGCGTAGTTTTAGGGTTTAGTGAATTAATGCATATTTAGAATAAAAAAAAAGTAAGCTCTCAGTAAATCTTATTAATGCTATTATTTACAAGGTAGACTTATATAGTGAAATTTTCCTCTTCATTTTTTTTTTTTTACAAAAATATCTCCATAGCATGTTTCCTCTCAGATTGCAGAAGTAAATAAATTCTTTCATGTATATACAAATTTCTAGTGGATGAGCAATCCAAAGGCTTGCCATGTCATGATGATCTGAAGTTAGTTTATCTTCTCAAAGATGTCACAAAGTCATCAAGGTTGTCATTTGTTGCAGAGCCAACAAGAAATAAATGGGGCTCAAAATTACCTCTTAATAAGTGTGTGAATATAGGCATGAGATATGAAATATTTTTAACATCTTCCCAGGCTACTTTCTGAATAAATGTGGATGTCATTGTAAAAAACTTAAGACTGGACACTGAACTCTGGCAACGCTTATCAAATGTTAAACAAACATTTTCAGGTGAAGTCCAAGTCTCTTCAATGCGTAAAACACTGATAACATTTATTTCCTTCGTTTCTTGGTTTTATTTAATGACCCGGGTATTTAATTTCTCAAGATGAGAAAAATTACCTTGTTAGTATTACTAAAACTTATAAGGATTCTTGGATAGTTAACTTAACTCATTAAAATAAATCATGATTAGATACCACTATGGATATATGAACTTTGCTCCATTTAACAGTTATGACCTGTATTCCTTATCTACTGTGGGAGTGTCCTCAAAAATATATGACATTTATTATCATGACAAAAATCTCTATTTTCAAGGAAAATTTATTATACTAGTTATGGTAAAGTTAAGCTGATATAACAAATATATCCCAAATACAATGGCTTAAAGGACATAGCAGTGTCTTTTCTCTTATATGACGAGGTGAACAGTCCAAGGCAGCTTGGCTCCATGAGATCTTTCAAGGACCCAGTTTCCATCATCTGGAAAGGAGAAAGAGAGCGTGAGGGAAAATGCTCAATATCCTACGGCTCAGACCAAAAATGAAATTTGTCACTTCTCACATTCTATGGCTACCCCTAACCACAAGGGTATCTGGGAAATGTGGTCTAGCTGGGTAGCCAAGTGCCCAAGAAAAAAAGAAAAACAGATTTCTGGTAGACACTAGCAGTTTCCACCAAGTATATTATTTTGTTGATTTATAGGATTACATCAACAGGACAAATAATTTTGTATTTCAATAAACTTTTCCTTCCACTGATTGATAGCAATTTAAACCTTCTTTTGTATTCTGCTTCATTGCTCTTTTATCATGCTTTGTGGAGAGCAAAACTCATGCTTGGCGAGTAAAGTACTTACCGATTTGGACCGAGTTTTCTCACACAGAGCCAGATAGCCCAGGAGTCTTTTGAATGAATAATACATTTACTTCAGAGGCCAAAGATGAATACTTACTATTTGGAGATATCAAAGAAACTATAATAAATGTAAAAGCACTTTGGAAAGTATAAAGCTTTCTATAAATGCAAGATTGTTATTATTACAGTATTATTACCACGAAACTGTTAGTGGTCTATTCTTTAAGGGGTATTATGTGCATTGGCGCCACAAGGACTTGGGCTCCAGATAAGGACACTTTATTCTTTACCTTTCTAGTTCACTTCTCCAACTCCTAGAGAATTCAAGGTGTGATCTACTAAATGGACTAAAATGTGATGCTAAATGTAACAGATTTTGTCACAGAAATGAATCATATAAAGGAACACCATGTTTATATGATCATAATCTACGTATTTTTGCAATTTTAGCTTCTTGTCCTGAACTCGTAAAATACCTTATATTGTTAATACACTAAGTTGCCACAAGTTATGTTTATTTCTTACAATCTATTCTTAATGTTTGAGAAAAAGCTTCATTAAAGTTCACTCTTATTTACTGTAATACTGAATTTTCCATACGAAATTCTCGCGGTTGTTTAGAATGTTCTTTGTAGAAGTAATTTTTTAAAAAAAAATTTTATTGCACTTTAAGTGAGAGTTTACAAATCAAGTCAGTCTCTCATACAAAAGTTTATATACACCTTGCTATATACTCCTAATTGCTCTCCCCCTAATGAGACAACCTGCTACTTCCCTCTACTCTCTCTTTTCACGTCCATTTTGCCAACTTCTAACCTCCAATGCCCTCTCATCTCCCCTCCAGATAGGAGATGCCAACATGGTCTCAAAGTGTCTACCTGATGCAAGAAGCTCATTGTTCACCAGCATCTTTTACTATCCCATTGTCCAGTCTAATCCCTGTGTGAAGAGTTGGCTTTGGGAATGCTTCCTGTCCTGGGCTAATGGAAGGTCTGAGGGCCAAGATCACAGGGGTCCTGTTAGTCTCAGTCGGATCATTATGTTTGGACTTTATGAGAATTTGGGGTCTGCATCCCACTGCTCTCCTGCTTCCTCAGGGGTTCTCTATTATGTTCCCTGTCAGGGCAGTCATCGGTTGTAGCCGGGCACTATCTTGTTCTTCAGGTCTCAGGCTGATGTCGTCTCTGGTTTATGTGACCCTTTCTATCTCTTGGGCTTGTAATTACCTTGTGTCTTTGGTGTTCTTCATTCTCCTTTGCTCCAGGTGGGTTGAGACCAATTGATCATCTTAGATGGCCACTTGTTAGCATTTAAGACCCCAGATGCCACACTCCAAAGTGGCGTGCAAAATGTTTTCTTAATAGATTTTATTGTGCCAATTGACTTAGATGTCCCCTGAAACCATGGTCCCCAAGCCCCCGCCGCTGCTGCACTGACCTTCAAAGCATTCAGTTTATTCAGGAAACTTCTTTGCTTTTGGTTTTGTCCAATTTTGCTGACCTCTCCTGTATTGTGTGTTGTCTTTCCCTTTACCTAAAATAGCTCTTATCTACTATCTAGTTAGTGAATACCCCACTTCCTCCCTCCCTCCCTCCCCCCTTTCGTAACCATCAAAGAATTTTTTCTTCTCTGTCTAAAATATTTCTCCAGTTCTTATAATAATGGTCTTATACAATATTTGTCCTTTTGCAACTGACTACTTTCACTCAGCATAATGCCTTCCAGGTTCTTTCATGTTATGAAATGTTTCACAGATTCCTCACTGTTCTTTATCAATGCGTAGTATTCCATTGTGTGACTATACCATAATTTATTTATCCGTTCATCCTTTGATGGGGACCTTGGTTGCTTCCATCTTTTTGCTATTGTAAACAGTGCTGCAATGAACATGGGTGTGCATATATCTGTTCATGTAAAGGCTCTTATTTCTCTAGGATATATTACAAGGATTGAGATTGCTGGATCGTATGGCAGTTCTATTTCTAGCTTTTTAAGGAAGCATCAAATCGATTTCCAAAGTGGCTGTATCACTTTACATTCCCACCAGCAGTATATAAGTGTTCCAATCTCTCCACAATCTCTCCAACATTTATTATTTTGTGTTTTTTGGATTAATGCTAGCCTTGTTGGAGTGGTTTTGTTGTTCTGGAATAAGATGGAATCTCATTGTAGTTTTGATTTGCATTTCTCTAATGGCTAATGATCCTGAGCATTTCCTCATGTATCTCTTAGCTACCTGAATATCTTCTTTAGTGAAGTGTCTGTTCATATCTTTTGCCCATTTTTTAATTGGGTTATTTGTCTTTTTGTAGTTGAGTTTTTGCAGTATCATATAGATTTTAGAGATCAGGAGCTGATCAGAAATGTCATACCTAAAAACTTTTTCCTAATCTTTAGGTAATCTTTTTATTCTTTTGGTGAAGTCTTTGGATGAGCATAGGAGTTTGATTTTTAGGAGCTCCCAGTTATCTACTTTTTCTTCTGTATTGTTAGTAATGTTTTGTATAATGTTTATGCCATGTATTAGGGCATCTAACATTGTCCCTATTTTTTCTTCCATGATCTTTATCATTTTATATTTTGGTCTTTGATCCATTTTGAGTTCGTTTTTGTGCATGGTCTGAGGTAGGGGTGTTGTTTCATTTTTTTGCATATGGATATCCAGATAGGCCAGCGCCATTTGTTAAAGAGACTGTCTTTTCCCCATTTAGCTGATTTGGAGCCTTTGTCAAATATCAACTGCTCATATGTGGATGGATTTATGTCTGGATTCTCAATTCTGTTCCATTGGTCTATGTGTCTGTTGTTGTACTAGTACCAGGCTGTTTTGACTACTGTGGGGGTATCATAGGTTCTAAAATCAGGTAGAGTGAGGCTTCCCACTTTGTTCCCACAAGTAAAGCTTTACTTGTCCAGGGCCACTTTCCCTTCCATATGAAGTTGGTGATTTGTTTCTCCACCTCATTAAAAAATGTCCTTGGAATTTGGATCAGAATTGCGTTAAATCTATAGATCGCTTTTGGTAGAATAGACATTTTTACAATGTTAAGTCTTCCTATCCATGAGCAAGGTATGTTTTTCCACTTATGTAGATCTCTTTTGGCTTCTTGCAGAAGTGTACTGTAGTTTTCTTTGTATAAGTCTTTTATATCTCTGGTAAGTGTTGTTAACTCTTCTCTGAAATTTTGGTAGAACTCTGCAGGGAAGCCATAGGGACCAGGGCTTTTTTTTGTTGGGAGTCTTTTGATTATCTTTTCAATTTCTTCTTTTGTTATGGGTCTATTTAGTTGTTTTACCTCTGTTTGTGTTAGTTTAAGTAGGTATTGTGTTTCTAGGAATTCATCCATTTCTTCTAGGTTTTTGAATTCGTTGGAGTATATTTTTCATAGTAATCTGATATGATTCTTTTAATTTTAGTTCAGTCTGTTGTAATATTGCCCATCTCATTTCTTATTTGGGTTATTTGCTTCCTCTCCTGTTTTTCTTTTGTCAGTTTGGCCAATGGTTTATCGATTTTGTAGATTTTTTCAAAGAACCAGCTTTTGGTCTTGTTAATTCTTTCAATTGATTTTCTATTTCATTTAGTTCAGCTCTAATTTTTATTATTTGTTTTCTTCTTGTGCCTGAGGGATTCTTTTGTTGCTCTCTTTCTATTTGTTCAAGTTGTAGGGATAATTCTTTGATTTTGGCCCTTTCTTCATTTTGGATGTGTGCATTTATTGATATAAATTGACCTCAGAGCACTGCTTTTGCTGTGTCCCAAAGGTTCTGATAGGCAGTGTTTTCATTCTCATTGGAGTCTATGAATTTCTTTATTCCATCCTTAATGTCTTCTATAATCCAGTCTTTTTTGAGCAGGGTATTGTTCAGTTTCGAAGTGTTTGATTTCTTTTCCCTGGTTTTTGTGTTATTGATTTCTACTTTCATGGTGTTACGGTCAGAGAAGATGCTTTGTAATATTTCAATGTTTTGGATTCTGCTAAGGCTTGCTTTATGACATAATATGTGGTCTATTCTAGAGAATGTTCCATGTGCCCTAGAAAAGAAAGTATAATTGGCTGCTGTGGGATGCAGTGTTCAATATATGTCTATGAGGTCAAGTTGGGTGACTGTGGCATTTAAATCTTCCATGTCTTTATTGAGCTTCTTTCTGGATGTCCTGTCCTTCACTGAAAGTGGTGTGTTGAAGCCTCCTACTATTATTGTGGAGCTGTCTATCTCAGTTCTCAGTGTTGATAGAGTTTGTTTTATGTATCTTGCAGCCCTGTCATTGGGTGCATAAATATTTAATATGGTTATAGCCTCCCGGTATATTGTCCCTTTAATCATTATGTAGTGTTCTTCCTTACCCTTTGTGATGGATTTAACTTTAAAGTTTATTTTGTCAGAAATTAATATTGCCACTCCTGCTCTTTTTTGATTGTTGTTTGCTTGATATATATTTTTCCATCCTTCGAGTTTTAGTTTGTGTCTCTACGTCTGAGGTGTGCCTCTTGTAGGCAGCATATAGATGGATCGTGTTTTTTAATCCATTCTGCCACTCTCTTTCTCTTTATTGGTGTATTTACTCCATTTTCATTCAGCATAATTATGGATAGGTATGAATTTAGTGCTATCATTTTGATGTCTTTTTCTGTGTGTTGTTGATACTTTTTCACACTTAGTTTTTTGTGCTGAGTAGATTATCTTTATGTATTGTCTTTTCCTCATATTCATTGTTGTAGATTTTGTTTCTGCTGAGTGTCTATTTTTTTCTTGTATTTTATTTTGAAGCGTAGGATGGTTTGTCTCCTTTGTGGCTACCTTAATATTTACCCCTAGTTTTCTAAATTTAAACCTTAATTTTATTTCTTCGTATCACCTTGTCTTCTCCATATGAAAGATCTATGACTATGTTTCTTCTTTTTTTTTTTAGTCCCTCTTTATTCTTTTATTGTTGTGTTCTTTAACATAATAACATTGCTGTTTTCCTGTTTTAAGCATTTTTTTAATCTTGATTTATTTTTGTGATTTCCATGTCTCGGTAGACATCTGTTTTCTCTGCCCAGTGTTCTAGTCTTGGGTCAATACCTGATATTATTGATTTTCTAACCAGAGAACTCCCTTTAGTATTTCTTGTAGCTTTGGTTTGGTTTTTATGAATTCCCTAAACTTCTGTTTATCTGGGAATGTCCTAATTCAACCTTCATATTTGAGAGACAGTTCTGCTGGATATATGATTCTTGGCTGGCAATTTTTTTCCTTCAAAGCTTTATATAAGTCATCCCATTGCCTTCTTACCTGCATGGTTTATGCCGAGTAGTCCGAGCTTATTCTCATTGACTTTTCTTTTGCAGGTGACTTTTCGTGTATCCCTAGCTGCTCTTAAAATTCTCTCTTTATCTTTGGTTTTTGTAAGTTTGGTTATAATATGTCTTGGTGACTTTCTTTTAAGATCTACCTTATGTGGAGTTTGATGAGCATCCTGAATAGATATCTTCTCATCTTTCACTGTATCAGGGATGTTTTCTGCCAACGTATCTTCAACAATTCTCTCTGTATTTTCTGTTATCCCTTCCTGTTCTGGTACTCCAATCACTTGTAGGTTATTTCTCTTGATAGAATCCCATATGATTCTTAAGGTTTCTTCATTTTTTTTAATTCTTTTGTCTGATTTTTCTTCAAATATATTAGTGCCAAGTACTTTATCTTCAAGTTCAGAAATTCTGCCTTCCACTTGCTCAATTTTGCTCCTCTGACTTTCTATTGAGTTATCTACTTCTGTAATTTTATTGTTAATTTTCTGAATTTCTGATTGCTGTCTGTCTATGGATTTTTCCAGCTTATTAAATTTTTCATTACCTTCCTGAATAACCTCTTAAATTTCTTCAACTGCTTTATCTGTGTGTTCCTTTACTTGCTCCTTGTATTTCCTGATTTTCTTCCTGATGTCTTGAAGGGTTTGGTATACTAATCTTTTGTATTCTGCCTCCGGTAATTCCGGGAAGGCACTTTCATCTAGAAGATCCCTTGATTCTTTTTTTTTTTGAGCACTTGTTGAGGCAATCATGGTCTGTTTTGTTATGTGACTTGATATTGACTGTTGTCTCCAAGCCATCTATAAGTTATTGTATTAGTTTATTTTATGTTTGATTACTGTATTGTAGCTTCTTGCTTTGTTTTGTTTTGATATGCGCAAATGGGTTGCTTAAGTGAGCTAGCTTGATTATTTTCAGCTGTCGAGCTCTGACGTCTTGCCCTCAGATGACTAGAGCTGTTATCAGGTACATCAGTCTAGGAGTCCATTCACTTTTTGTGTACAAATTTAGCTCAGGTGTCCAGGTAGCTGATCATCAAGTGTGTGGTATAGGCTCTGTCCTACAGTCTTAGAGGCCCAGCGGTGATTGGGGTAGGTACCAGTATCTGGTTGTAGCAGGGGGTCACACTCTGAACAAGGCAGAGGGTGAGAATCATCCTCCAAGTGTCTCTGAGGAAAGTGTGTTCCTGTTCTTTAGAGGGTACAGGTGGGTGGGATGTGTAGATGAACCATGGGTACCTAATGTTTTTGGTTATAAGGACTGGGAGGCACCAGTTATCCTTGGACCCCTTTTTAGGTGGCTGGGTCACCTGCGTGGAGCCACCAGTCCTTAGGCCCCTGATGTGGGTAGGTGAGGACCCTGTTTAATAGGCAAAGTGGTGTCAAACATGAAACACCCACCTGTCTGCCGCAAAGCTGAAACAGTTGTAGTCTGCCAATAAGGGCCTATTCTCCTGAAATAGGCCCACACAGGCCCATGCAGAGGGGAAAGGTACTCTAAGTCCACAGCCCATTTATGCCTGGATAGGATCTGCTTCTGTCCTGAGCTCCCCTGGCTAGTGGAGCTGGCAAATTATCTTTTCTGCCAATCCTGAATTTATTCCCTCTCCAGGGCCTGGAGGGTGACTCTATGTGCTTAACAGGGGCTTTCTCAGGCCCAGGAAAATCATCCACCACTGATGCTGGCTTGGAGTTGGGGGGCGGGGCTGGTAAAATACATGCAAGTACTTAGCTTTTGCCGAGAACGCCTTTCTTCTCTGGTTCCAGAGGTGTGAGTAGGCTGTGTGTCTGGCTGCTTCTCCCTGAGGAAACTGTGACCAAACACTAGTACCAGTCCAAGGCAGCCGCTCCCAGGAATGGTTCCTGAGGGCTCCCAGGATTCAGGTCTGGTAATTCCTCTCTGCTTCTGAACTGTCTCTTCTTCCCCCACCCCTCAGTTCGTTTTCTAACCTTGCTTTTTTATGTTCAGGGCTCCTAGCTTGTCATAAATATACTCTTTTCACTTGTTTTTTCGGGTCTTTGCTGTAAGATGGCTTGCTCAAAGCGTCTGTCTATTCCACCATCTTGGCCCTGCCTCTCTGGAAAAGTAATTCTTATATTTCCTACAACAATTCCATAGACAACTCTCTTAACAGAAAGTGCTTGTTTATTCTGAGGCTGTTTGCCTAATCTAGTAGGCAAGAAGAAACCTGTCAACATCTTGCCTCTTCACGGGAGAAGAAAAATAAAAAATAACCAATTTATTTTTTTCTTGTAATATGACCTATTTTCATTGCTGAATTGAATTGATTATTGTCAAACAATATTTACTTCTTATAGTTGCCTATGATTTTCATTTTTGCACTCTTTATGTGGAATTTTCTTCCAATCTCCAGGCCAAAAAATAAAGAAGAGGAACTTTATGGAAATAATAATAATATCTTAAGCATGCCCAAGAAAATAAGGTAGTATTAACAGGGTATATTATTTAAGAAGAATGGGCGTTCCAGAACACTTAATTGTGCTCGTGTGGAACCTGTACATAGACCAAGAGGCAGCTGTTCGAACAGAACAAGGGAAGGTGTGCATCAGGGTTGTATCCTTTCACCATGCTTACTCAATCTGCATGCAGAGCAAATAGTCTGAGAAATTGGACTATATAAAGAAGAATGCAGCAACAGGATTGGAGGTAGACTCATTAGCAGCCTTTGATATGTGGATGACACAATTTTGCTTTCTGAAAGTGAAGAGGATGTGAAGCACTTACTGATGATGATCAAACACCACAGCCTTCAGTATGGATTACACCTCAACATAAGAAAAAACAAAAATCCTCACAAGTGGATTAACAAGCAATATCAAGATAAACGGAGAAAAGATTGATGTTGTCAAGGATTTCATTTTACTTGGATCCACAACGAACACCCACAGAAGCAGCACTCAAGAAATCAAATGATGTATTGCAATGGGCAAATTTACTGTGAAAGACATCTTTAAAGTGTTCAAAAGCAAAGATATCGTTTTGAGGACAAAGGTTTGACCCAAGCTATGGTATTTTCAATTGTCTCATACACATGTGAAAGCTGGACAATTAATAAGGAAGACCAAAGAAGAATTGATGCATTTGAATTATGGCATTGGTGAAGAATATTGAATATGCATGGACTGCCAGAAGAATGAACAAATCTGTCTTGGAAGAAGTATACCAAAAATGCTCCTTAGAAGTGAGAATGGTGAGATTTCTCACATACTTTAGACGTGTTATCAGGAGGAACCAGTCCCTAGAGAAAGACGTCATGCTTGGTAAAGTAGAAGGTGAGCTAAAAGAGGAAGATCCTCAAGGAGATGGATTGACACAGTGGCTGCAACAATGGGTTCAAACGTAGCAAGGATTGTGAGGATGGCGCAGGACCTGGCAGTGTTTTGTTCTGTTGTACATAGGGTCTATGAGTTGGGACCAACTAAATGGCACCTAACAACAAAAAAATTATTTAATTCTTATTAATGAGGTAATCCTTGGGTACTAGAAGCCGTGAAACGTGAAGAAATCTTTGCCTTCAAAGTGCTCATATTGTAAGAAAAATTAGGCCATTTTGAGCAGATGCATAGAAAAAGTTAGTTTTCCTGTTATGGTAAAACACATTACTTTTAGAAATTACCCTCCCTGGCTCACCAAATCGTTAGTCTAGGCCTTACTTGGGTTAATTTTACACACCACTTCTATTGTTTAAAAATGTTTATCCTCTACCAATGTCTCTTCTTTCAAAAGTAAGCCTATTTGGGGATTATGGTAATCTTTGTTCCTGATTAAAATTCCTCTGTCCTGTTGCTTTGTATTTTACCTTTTACAGTAGCTTAATCCACATTCTATAGTTTTGTGATTTACCCTGAATATGGGATCTTAGTGTCGGTTTCATATGAGCCTCATCTGAACATAAAGCACGGCTCTTTGCTTCATTTAAAATTTCTGCAATAGCATTGATTCACCTCCCTTTTAGTTTTGTTCACTGAGCAAAAGAATTTTCTTTCGAGTTTTTTTCTTTCTTTCTTTCTTAATTGGTCTACTCTGGTGGGTGATTTTGTGAATTTTTTTTGTTGTTCAAAGCACTGATCAATGATTCATAAAACTGATTTTCTTTTTTCTTCATAATTGAAATAAGCAGTGTCATTCAGCCATCTACAAATGCTAGCCCTACTGTCCGTAGTGTTTAGATAACTGATTAGTTTCGCAGCCATGCTGAACACCTCCCAGCATTCACCTATAATGGGCCATAAACTTGAAAGCCGCCTAGGCCCCTTTCCCTGTCCCTGGGTGAGGCTCACAGTGTGGAGGAGGGGCTTCAAGCCTGGTGGAGAATGAGTGAGAAACACTGACAGAATCACAGGGGGAATGGAAAAAAAGGAACTTAAGAGGATTATAACAAGAAAGGAAGCATTTGGAGTCCTGGGAGGTGATGCCAGTCAGGATCTCTGAATTTCTAAGAAAGGAGAAATTTTCCCCTTCTACATGTTTTTTTTTTTTTTTTTTTTTTTTACATGTAGGCTCTAACCCAGCGCCGTCGAAGACAGGGAATTTCTTTTTCCCTTTTGCATCCACTCCATCTTTCTTCCCCAGAGCTGATGGTTCTGCACAACAGGAGGCAAGAGACCAGGCCAACCTCCAGAGAAGGAAGCTTCAGGGACAGGGTTGCTTTGGCTTTACATTTTCATGGAGTAGAAAGGGGCCATCTTGAGAGAAGGGGGCCATCTTGAGAGAGGCAGGAGGAGTTTGAGCCAGACAATCTGATGACATCTGAAAAAAAAGAGGCCAATATGATTCCTAGTGGAATGTAGAAAATTGCTATTCAGCTGCGACTATTCAATCTAGGAGTTCTAAGAAGGATTTTTCCATAAAAAGCCTTGAGCTTTCTGAAGGAAGATCAGGCAATATGGGTCATTTAAATGAAGATTTTAATTTTTAAGTGTTTTGATCATCTAAGATTGTGTAGGTCTTTCTTTTTTTTTTTTTCCATGAACATATTGTAAGTACTCAGAGCTAGAGAGTTTTGAAATAAAAAATATTGCTATTTTAAAAATATTTTTTAAAGTATCTTTAGACTTGTTCATTATTACCTACATTGTTTTCTCTCATGAGCCTAGTTCTAGTGCTTCTGGCAGGTGTGTATTCTCTAAAATACCAGATAGGCAAAAATATTCAAGTTCTAAATATGTATAACTGCTGATTGTAGAAGTGAGAACTCTTTTTTTTTTTTTTTTTTTAACAACAGGAGAAATTTGCCTAGAATTTCCTTAGGAATAGTGGCAAATATTTTGATAGAAGCCAGTTTGTAAATACTTAACAGCATTGTAACATCTTAGTCATTTTTGAGAGACTGAGACAGTAAAAACCTAACTGTTAAACACAGTCCTTCAATAACATTGGGCCTTTGGGATGGGGATTGGGAAATTCTACGAGTAGCTGACAACGAAAGGAATCCACAGGGCTAGGGGTGGGGATCTTTACATGGGACATAACACCAACAGACATATATGTTTTATATAACATGGCTGTCTCTCCTAGTTTTTAGCCAGTTAGAAAAGTATTTGTTTGAGAAATTGCCCTATAGTTGTGAAAGTACTATGGCTTTATTGACCAGTAAAAGTGGCCAGAGAAGTATAATGGGTTGAAATTTGTCCCCCTAAAAGGTATGTAGAAGTCCTAACTCCGGTACCTATGAATGTGACCCTGTTTGTAAATAGAACCTTTCATATTATCAGCTAGATTAACATGAAATCACACTGAAGTAGGGTGGGTCCTAATTCTTCATGACTGGTGCCCTCATAAAGGAGGAGAAGACACACAGAAACAGGGAAAGAGAGGAGGGTGCCACATCGACTCTACAGCTGCAACCCATGGAATGCTTGCAACTACCACAGCAGGGAAAGAATCAGGATGGGGGCTGCAGAACCCAGAGCCAGGTGGTGATCATCCTTCCCCCATATGGATGGGGATCAGAAGCTGTTTACATTATGTCTGGTTAAGTTTTGATTGGTCTGGAAAATGGATGGTTTGAACATGCAAGCTTCAACATATCTCTGTGTATCTTCTCCTCTTTTATAAAGACACCCATTGCCCTTGCCGTCAGGTTGGTTCTGACTCACAGCAACCCTATAGGACAGAGTGGAACTGCCCCATACGTTTTCCAAGGAGCGCCTGGTGGATTCAAACTGCTGACCTTGTGGTTAGCAGTGTAGCCCTTAACCACTACACCACCAGGGTTTCCATAAGGACACCAGTCATAAAGAATTATGACACACCGTACTTCAGTATGACTTCATGTTAACCTAGTGTACGATTCTCCCTCAAAGCCTCAGAAGGAATCAACACAGCTGACACCCTGATTTCAGACCCCCAGAACTGTGACACAATAAGTATCTATTCTTATAAGCTATCCATGGTGGGGTATTTTTTTATGGCAGCCCTAGGAAACTAATAGAGGAAGACATATTTCTTCCTTCATATTTGGCTTCTGTCTAGTCCTTAGGAAGTCTGATGAAAAATCACCAGTAGGGAAACCCGGAAGAGGTACTTCAGGTGGTCCTGCCTTCCATGCCACCCTGAAGTGAATAACCTGAGAGGGGATTAACATGGCCACTCTATGCCACACATCTCCCACCCACTGCCAGTGAGACTCACGCCCTTCAATCACAGTCAGAGAAGCTCCCAGAGAAAGCCCAAGCCTTGAGATAAAATAACATAAGAGCAGCATCCAGGTTCTATTCTCTTTGTGTCCTAGCTCTGGGTAGAGGTGGTTAGGATGGAGGCAAACCTTGAGGCAGAGCCCCTGTAATCAGTCTTTAACTGGGGCAGACTTCTGTGGGTCTGTCATAGAGGAACATAGAGGAGCCTGATCCACACAAAACCAAAAACAAAAAAACCAAACCTGTTGCCGTCAAATTGATTCTTACTCATAGTGACCCTATACAAGAGCCTGGCAAATCTTGTGGCGTAGTCCTCTAGCAAACTGTCAGCTCAACCCTGATGGCCTGTACTACCCTATTATCCTAACTTGCCTGAAGGTAATAAAGCATGCTGGTATTGGTTCAAGTAGCCATAAATTTATCAACTCGGTTGAGTTAATTATCAGAGACAACAGCATTATTAGTGAGTTGCACTTGGTTAGCTCCTAAGGCTGAGTGTTGCAGCTGAGTTTTGAAACAGAACAGAATGATGGCAGCACTTCAAGCCCTTCTGATAAGATCTAGGGCCAGCCTCCTTCTTCTCTGATCTCATCTTTGTACCATTTCCTCCTGGCTCACTGTCCAGCCTCACCACCTTCTTTTCCTTAAATGAGCCGAGATCAGTCCTGCCTTAGGCCCTTTGCACCAGCCATTTACATTTCTCCCAGATTTTCCTGTGCTTGGTTGGCTCCATTCCATCAATAAGTCTCAACTCAAATGTCACCTTCTCAGAGAAGCCTTCTGCAGCTAGAGTAGTAGTCCTCCTATCTCCCAAACCCAGTTGATACCAAGTCTCCTTGTTTCATTTTCTTCATGGCTTTGGGAAATAATCTTTGATTTTTCTTTGATGGCATTCCCTACTATAATGTAAGCCCCATGAAAGCTGGACCTTACCTAACACTATACCCCCAGCACCGAAAACAGTGCCTGGCACTTAGTATGAACCCAATAAATATTTCTTTAATGAATGAATGAACAGAATTCTCCATTTGGAGTAACCCTCTTTAATAACCCTGGGCCAACACCCCATCTTTTCTTTCTTCTGCTGTCACACTGGAGCTTGCATGCTCAAGCTACCCATTTTCCAGATCGATCTAAATTTAACCACTGTACTATAAACCGCCTGAGATTCCTCCTCCCAGTGGAGGCAGTGCTGGTTAGCATCCCCACCCTGGGCTCTGTCCTGATGAGGATACAGCATATCACAGACTGCTCTGAGATCTGGAATCTTGTGTCCCCAAAAGACCTTGATCTTTTGCAGTGGTCCCAAGTGCCATCAATTCCATCCTTTATTGGTCCTGGTTTACAGTATTTTTTTTTTTTTTTTGTCTTTTAACATCCTTGTTTCTCTAGCATGGGAACTGAAGCCCTGCCCTTGGCAAGGATTCCGTTCCACATGGACAAAACACCTAAATGACGACCATCTGCCATCCACTGGCTCTCTCTCCTTCCCTGCTCTGTCTGCTGCCCTCCCCCAAGTTAATTAATGCTTGATAGTCCAGAAAGTGCCTGTAGGCTGGGGCAGAAATGCCACGGCAACTCTCTGGTCAGGATTGCTTGCCTTTGTGGGGGAAAGAAAAACAGTAGATTTTGAACAGTTCTAGCAAGGCTTGAAGTTCTTGGTTTCATTTTGGAGTAAACATTGCGTGAATTGCACATACTAAGAAGCTAGCTCTCTCCACCCACTTCTAACTTCCTTTTGGGCCATGGCTGTTGAATTGCCTGCTCTGCTATTTTTCTCTGCTTCTCGAAAATGGCTACAAACATGCTTCAAAGAGAACACAGGAATGGTGTCTACACTGACTGGGCAGGGTGGGATTTGAGGGAGGCTGTAGTTGGTGCCAGTTTTGTTTCATCCAGAATGATGAGCTTCTTTCTTCGTTCACAGACCCAGGGAGCTTGGCTTTCAAGTCAGATCACTGACGCAGGGTTTGGAGAACAAGGTAGAAGGTGGACAATATCTCATTCCTTCAGATAAAACCAGGAGAGATCAATGTAATTTATTAAATGTTAGAATTTTGTACAATTCTTCCCAAAAGGCTAACAGAATATTTTGAAATAGATGTGGTTAACATTTTAGGCATTTGCATATATTATTGCCATGGTGTAAACAATTCCTTGACAACTCTTATAAAGATCGCAGAAATTCCCTAAAAGCGTTCCCCAAGCCTAGGACACGTGCTTTGCCTGTATCACCATACTCTGGAGTGCTTCTGCAGTGCTGGATACTAAGTGTGCTTTCCAAAGAACACTAAACATTTTCCTTGCAGTCTTTTGTCTTCTAGGGACATTTACATCGAGTTCACTTTCTTATTTAGCCCATGATTTGATACATCCCAGTTACAAATAAATGCACTTCTGAGTGAATAAATAAAATTCAGACTGTATGAAGGCGTTGCTATGTCCTCATGTTGTATATTAAAGAGGTTTGACAATATAATGGAAGGAATATGGGATTTGGATTGAGGGACAACTTTATTATTTGAGTGATTCTTGATTCCTGGTTCCCTTAATAGTAAAATCTACCATCTCACAGGGTTGTTGCGAGAATAAGTGAGATCCTGAAGGACCAGGTGATTTGTAATGTCACGTACTTATATTATGATCAGAGTTAGTGCACTAACGAGAAGACCACAGTTAGTGGTATTGCAGAGACTGGATTTAGGTCTTCCCAAACCCAGATCAGTGCTTTGTCCTGTAGACGTGCTCCATATTGAATGTTGCCGCTCATCTAACATTTTCTAAAGCCAGTCTGAGGACAGTGAGTATAGTTTTCCTCAACATGACACAAAGAGCAGCAGAGCAAGATTATATCTGTCACAGGTGAAAATACTCTATTTATGTGTCATAGTAATCTATTCATTGGTTTATGGACCCAAAATTCTCCAGGGGGACTCACAAATCCCCATAATGTTTCCATGTGCCAGATTTTTTCATTTGGAGCTCTGATTTAGCTGACAGATGTTTAAAAATCACATGTAGCCAAATGACGTTTCAGTTAGTACAAAGCTGGTAATACTGAAGACTCTGGTTATTTCACCAAGATTCACTGGAGCCTCTACCAGACTATGCTTTTCAAATCTCATACTGGAGTTTATGCTGAAGTCAATGCTCTGCTCCCCCTGGCCATATTTTTTAAATATCATGCCCTTTTCTAGAATGAACCCTGACTTACAGAAAGATCTCTCCTTTTTGGGAAGCCAGACTAGATCAGTAACTGCATTGAGTTCCTTAAAGATGTTAGTAAAACTGTGTTTTGGAGATTCACACACCAATCGGCCTGAGCGAATTTCTGTTTAGAATAATAAACGTATAAAATTGTAAAACATGAAAATTAGATGTTAAATATGGAATCCCAAACTGTGTCATGTCACTAACAAGGAAGTAGATCTTGAGATAAATTGACTTGTCCAGGGTCTTGTGGAGAGTAACTGGTAGAGCTGGAATTTGAATCCAGGTCTTATGATTACTCCAATTTAAGGCCTCTTTCTGCTATTGTTATTTTTGCCTTTAAGTGGATTCTGACTCATCGTGAACCCATGTGTGCAGAGTACAACTGCTCCACAGAATTTTCAAGCCTGTCCTTTTGGAAGCAAATCGGCTGGCCTCTCTTCCAAGGTGTTTTTGGAAGAGGGTTTGAACCATCAACCTTTTGGCTAGTGGCCGAGAGGTTAACCATTTACAACATCCAGGAACTCCTCTTTCTTCTTTCTTCTGTTACTATCTCTTAATTAAAAATATTAATTGTCCATTGGTAAAACAATTCTCCTGGTAAGCACAGAAATTTTGGTAATGCCAATACAATAGAGGCTATATTAAATATTAAGAAATGGATAAGCTTTTCTGTCTTTGTTTTAGATTTTATAATGATGAGAATGACCCCAAAATAGGATAGTTATTTCATGGAGAAAACTTCACGTATTTTGTTATATTAATCTTTTTGTCTGGTGCATAATTTCAGGGTGGTGTTTTTCCTCTCTATCCTTTCAAATGGAAAAAAAAAAATCATGCTGTGTGAAAAGACTAACTAGGTCAATTAAAAAATTGTATTATTACTTTTAATATGTGATATTTGCAACTTTTCTGACAAGAACAAATAAAATTAGGTTTCAATTTGTAGTGCAGCACATCAAAACATGTACTAGGATGTATATCAGAGAAATCTGGTCTTCGATAGAGTAGACCCTCAGTATTGACAAATATTTACAAATGATACCCTCTCCTCACTTTTCAAATCCTTGAATTTATGAATATCACTATGGTGTTAGAAAACTAAATTATTTCCAAAAGCAATGTAGGTAATGTACTTGAGGTAAATAAGACGCCTGAAGTAAGACAACAGAGAGCAGTGGGGACTATGGCGAACTGGAAAGCTCATGCCCTGTCTGCAGGCGCAGTCCATGGTGAGTTCTAGTCCTGTGTTGCTATGTGGGAATGCAAGCCTAGTAATATAAGATCCTCTGATTTTTTAAAAAAGAGGAGTTCGAAGTACTGGTTTCTTTTTCTTTAATTGACAACTAATTCCAATTAAAAAAAAAATAATGCTTAGGTCAAACTAAACATATTTGTCTTTTTATCTGGTCCGTGAGCCTTCAGTTTTTGGCCTCTGGGATTTCAAGCATTTAATTCCCTTCTATAAAATTTATTCATGACAAATAAAGAGCAACAAAGTTGACTTGAGAACAGATGCTGGACAGTCAGCCAGTCTCAGTCTCTTAATACTGCTCTACATAACTACGTGATTCAAACTCTTCAGTCAGGAAAATGACCACATTCTTACAAACCTTGGGACTCAGGATCTCAAATGGAAATTTGGAATGAATGCCTTGAATGCGAAGTATTTGGAAGCTGGATTAACTCAGGCTGATTTGGAGGTACCTCTCTGGTTCTTCCTGTTCTCGCTCAGCACCAGCACAGCCTCCCTCTGAAACAAATAACCCAAAGAACTAATCCAGTTGTGGTAGAATTTCAGCCGCTATTTGGCTGTAAATGGCAGGGTTTCACACTGAGGACAGTCACTGCCAACTTCCCCAATACATGTGGCTATTTGGATGAGGTGAGAATTATAGCATTGAAATAGTTTTGGTATTTTCTTTCATTAACAAACTTTTTTTTAAGCCCAAATAATCTATTTATTTACAATTTCATATTTTTGCAAAGAAAAAAACCAATGCCTTAGGAAAGAATGGTTTAAAAACTAAAAAAAGTAATTACTACAATATAATTTAACATCAAAATCAATTCCCTTCTAGAATATTCTGCACTATACCCCACGTGCGTTTGTATACATATATTTCAATCTGGGTTTGTTATTCTTAGTACTAACAATAACCTCATATTTTACTGTAAGATCATCTGTGTAATAGCACGTCTCCAATGATGGCCACAAACTATTCCTCCAGTCCTAGTAAATACATGCTGCTCCTTCCATCAAACTTTTGAGTCTAGACTTGTTTCCTTTCCCTGAATCTGGGCTGGTCATGTGACTTGCTTTGCCCAGTAGAATGCAGCAGAAGAAACTGAGTCAGTTCTGGGGCTAGCCTTCAGAGACCTGGCGGTATCTGTTCCTGTTGTCTTAGAAACTAGCTGCCATGTAAAGAAGCTCAGGTGAGACTACTGAATGGTAAGGGACCATGTAGAGTGGGAGGTGCCACATGCAGGAGAGGCCAGATTGAGAATGAGGCCTTCTTGGATAATTCGGCCCAGTAGATATCCCAGCTGAATGCAGATGTGTACGTGATGTCTGCTCACATCACGTGGAGCACAAGAATTGCCTAGCAGCATCTAGCTAACCCACAGAGTTGTAAGAAAAAAGAAATCATTATTTTAAGTCACTGTGTTTTAGGAAAGGAGCCCTGGTGGCATAGCAGTTAAGCATTTGGCTGCTCGGTGGCTTGAACCCACCAGCTGCTCCATGGGAGAAAGATGTGGCAGCTTTGAAAACCCGGTGAGGCAGTTCAACTCTTGTCCTACAAGGCCGCTATGTGTTGGAATCAACCCTATGGCAAAGTTTTTTTTTTTTTTTTTTGTATGATTGGTTATGCAACCTGCTTGTTACTAATGCTGATGCCTTGGCATCTTCCAGAGATTATGACTCAGTAGGTTTGGATGAGGCCAGGGATCTGCATTTAACACGGTCCTGGAATAATTCAAATGCCAGGTAGTACTTTCAGAAACACTGCTCAGGACCATTACCTGATGCGCATTCAGGGAGTGCTCAAAAAATTTGTTGTCAAGTGTGAAGGAAATACTAGAATTTCTACTTATATATTTCCTTGGTGTAAAAAATTAGAAAGAAATTAAGCCCTGGTGGCATGGTGGTTAAGAGCTCTGCTGCTAAGCAAAATGTAGGCAGTTTGAAGCAACAGCCACTCTTGGAAACCCTATGGGGAAGTTCTCCTCTGTCCTATAGGGTCGCTAAGACAACGGGTTTGGTTTTGTTTTTGGTATTGTTAATGTCCTGTATGGGTGGTCAGGAGATTTATAGGGCATGATATCCCTCGAATAGAGGGAACCTTCTAACACAGGAGGACCTAACATTATCTTCTTCCATTTTCTTTCAGAGCATCGCAGTTTCTATGTGTCCACACTGTGTGAATTTATGGATGATGGTGTGCTGTCCTAAATAGTAATGTCTTAGGGTGGCGCAAATACATTTCTGAACAGCCTTTTTTTTTTTTTAGTATAGTCTAGAATGATGTTTAGCTCTTTATCTAGAAAATAGAGCATGAGGCAATGAAAATCTGACAATTTTTTTTTTTTTTTTTTTAAACCTGATGCTGTGGGAAGCAATATTAAGGAGGAGTTAAACTTATCCAGCAGAGTTGCCTGGTCATTTTAGCCTTCTGGAAGGGAACCCACTTTTCCTTCTCATTCTTACTCTCTGGGAAAGTAGAGAGGGAGCATTTCAGCGCAAGCACTTTCCACCCATGAGGTGTGTGGTAAGTGCATCACTTAACAGCGGTACATGCTTGTAGGTAAAAGTATACTTCAGTAAGTGGAATGAACCCTTGCTGAATTGTACTGAAGCAATTTAGGCCTTTTATTCCACTCCACCACTGGGGAATTTTTACTAATTTTACTATTGGAGAATTATACAAAGAGGGATACTATAGAAAAACACACACTGGTAAGCACTTTAGATGGCTATACAGTTTTGAAATGCTAGCCTCCTTTCTTTTAGCTTATCTGGAATTTCCCTTGATGTTATAAAATTGAAAACCACAAATGCTGAACTAAATATAGGTGAAACTTATATTATCTTCATAGTAGCAGGTATAATGTAAATAAAAGGAAATGTCTGTAGAAAAAGTTCCTATTCACACTTCAGTGTTTTTGTGTTTTTCTATAATAGGTGTTATAATTTACCTTTTACACATTTTAAAATGGAATCCCCCATTATTGTCATTTTCTCAACTGAATGTGTTCAGTGATTTTTAGTCGTTGTTTATACCCTCTCCCGTATTAGGCTCTTGAAGGAGCCCAGATCATTCTAGAAACATTTTTATTATTTTATTTTGTAGGGGAGCGAACAGGTAGAGATACAAACTGGAGAAATTTCTTCGAAGAAGAAAGTAACAGACACTGGGGTGGGGATCAGAGTTTGAGGAAGGAGAGAAAGAAGATTCAAGTGACAGGACGGAGGAAGAAACCTGAAGTATTTCCAAGAGAGAGAAAGGGGTCAGGGGTAGGAGGGAGAAGATTTGATAAGAAGACTTGTGTCATCCATTATGTGACTTCTTTCTCAGCCTCCCCATAAAACTTCAAGTAAAATTCAATAGTCAGCCAATGCTTTTGGAGTGTTTACGTTTGTTTGTTTTTGATTCTGCATGTATGTGTGGTTCTGGCTTTAAAGTGTCCGTGGGTATCAGTGGATATGAAAAGAACTGGGCCAGTTACCTTTTAGAATCTCAGGTAAAATAGGCAGGGGAGTTCTAAGAGGCAGAACGTGGTTTGGGCTGTTTGCTTTGGAGGGAAGGAACATTTTGCAGTGGACGTGGTCAAATTTAGAATTTTTTTGTGCATGGTGATAATGAAAATCAGACTGATTTTTATTCACTTTTATTATGTTTTTATATTTGCTACTAATGTACCTCTTATTGGAAACCCTGGTGGCATAGTGGTTAAGAGCTACGGCTGCTAACCAAAAGGTCAGCAGTTCAAATCCACCATGTGCTCCTTGGAAACTCTATGGGGCCGTTCTAATCTGTCCTATAGGGTCTCTATGTGTTGGAATTGACTCGATGGCAACGGGTGTACCCCTTATTGCAAGCACCGAGGCCGACCGCTCCTGCCCCCTGATTCTTGGTATGCCTTTGGAAATAAGCAAACAGCTTTAATTTAGAATAAGGCAAATGCTGTAGCAATTTCAGTCACAGGCTTAGTGTTCTTTTTTCCAGATGTTCTGTACTAACTTAGAAGACATTGCAGGTACCCAAGTGACCAATATACTTCTAATTCCTGATGACTTTGGTCTTAATTTGTAGCTGTTCTATTTACACTTATAAATCTGAGGCAGTTCCTAAAATTGGGCATATAGAGAATGACATTCCTGCCCTCCTTCTGGTAGCTGAAATTCTCCTGTCTACTATTTCCGATCATGTCCAAAGAGGTCTAGAACAGGTTTTAAAAATTTTTATATTTTTGGTATTTCTCCTTTTTTTTTTTCCCTATCATTTTTATGTCACCCTCTTTCTTGCTGGCTATACTTTCTGCACCTAAACAGTAGATAGTCATAGACCAGGATGCGTGTAATGAGACATAGAGCACCCAGTGGTAAACATTCTGGTTCTTTTTTCTTCTTCACCAGTAAAAGTCACGTTTAATGCATTTCGATCACTAATTCTATTTTCTTGGGGCAATCAAGTGGAAGAGTTAGGAGAGAAGAGAACATATAAGAAAACTAGTAAGCAAAGACACTATTGTGGAAATAATGAGAGGAAGGCCATGAAAGTCCTATTAGTCACTTGGCTGTTGGCTGTCTTCTATTTCACCATACCCATACTTGAAGAATATTTACAACATGATCAGAAATCTTGGTTTCTTACTCGTTTTGATGTGCACTTGGATTTCCTCACTCCAGGAGGTAACTGAATCTGGAGTTCTGTTGACATGTGTATTGTTACAGCTACGATATCGCATGGAGAGAAGAAGAGCAAAGGGGAACCAATCACAAATTCTTCCATGGGCGGTTAGGTTACTTGTGCCTTGTGTTTTCTTCACCCTTTTCACTCACTGCTGAAGGGTCATTGGTCATTTGTAGTGCACTCTTGCTGTCCATATACGATCTCACTGAGCTTCATATGTGGGTGTGGATGGTGGCCTGAAGTTTGTGGGCTGGACTGCTAAGACATGACACATCCACTCTCCTTCTTAATGTCAGCCTTTGGCAGTGCTATTTTTGACCACATGTAAACAGCTGTCAACTCTAGCTAGAATAAGGGGCACCAGTCTTTTTTGTGTGCGTGTGTGAAGGCTCAGATAGTAAATATTTTGGGCTTTTCAGGCAATACAGTCTCTGTTGCAAAGATTCAACTTTGTAGCTCAAAAGCAGCCACAGGCAATATGCATAGGTGTGACTGAGTGCCAATAAAATTTATTTATGGACACTGAAATTTGAATTTAAGGTTGTTTTCACATGTTATGAAATATTATTCTTTTTTGGACAACCGTTTACAAATGTAAAAAACAGATGGTGGGCTGAATTTTGCCTGCAGGCTGTAGTTTACTGACCCTAGGACTAGAACATTATTCTTTGCTACTTTATTATGCACCCAAAATTTGGTGGTACAAAAGAACCACCACTTATTTTCTTAGTGATTTTAGTGGTTGACAGTTTGGGATGGGCTCAGCTGGGTGATTCCTGACTAGATTCACTCATGCATCTGTGGTTAGGGGTCGATCAATTAGTTGCCTCTTCTTCTAGGGATTGACTGGCTATTGATTTGGGCACAGAGGTGACTGGCCATGTGTCTTTCAACATCCAGCACGCTAGCCTGTGCTTGTTCACATGCTGGTGGCAGCACGGGTTCTAAAAGCAACCAGAAAAGACAAGCCCTAATGTGTGAGCAGAAACCCTGGTGGTACAGTGGTTAAGAGCTACGGCTGCTAACAAAAAGGTCAGCAGTTCAAATCCACCAGGTGCTCCTTGGAAACTCTATGGGGTAGTTCCACTCTATCCTATAGGGTCCTTATGAGCTGGAATCCACTTGACAGCAATGCGTTAATGTGTGAGTACTTTCCAAGGTTCTATTGAGGTCATTTTGCTATTGTCTCATTGGCTTTTAGGAAGTCATATGGCCAAGCCTAGAGGGTGAGAGAGGACTAACCGAGGGTATAGACACAGGCATGTGTGAACAATTAGGCTCTTTTACTGCCACAATCTACCACAGAAGGTCTTTGGCTCTGATGAATCGTGCCCTTTCACATGCAGATTTTAATCAGTTCCTCCCAAGACCCTCTAAATCTCATCCAATCACAGCAATAGGTTCAAAGTCCAGAAACTCTTAAATTATAATCATGTCTGGAAGCAGCTTTTTGGATGTAGCTCCTCTTGATCCAGATATACTAAAAAGATAAGTTACAAGATCACGTGATAAGACAAGGACATGATAACTACATTAAACGCTTCCATTTGTAAAGGGAAAGAATGGAGACATATAAGTCACTGGTCCATAGAAATTCTGAAATTCTACAAGGCATAGGTTTCTAGAATCCCCCTTTTCCTTGATTAGGCTGAAATTCTGCTCCCTGGCCATTTCTCCAATCTGTTGTTTTCTACTGTTTGCTGGGAGTGGTTCCCTAGTCCACTGTTTTTCACAGTTCTAGGCTCTGCCCTCTATGAGTAGCTATGAGTCGGAATTGACTCAATGGCAATGGGTTTGGCTTTTTTGGTTTGCCAACAGCCTGCTCACCATTTTCCCTGCAGCTTTTCCAGTCTTCACATGCCATACTATTCCCAAGCTAATGCCATATGTTTTTGGATTTTGTTACAGCACCACCTCACTTTTAAGTACCAATTTCTTTATCAGTTATCTATTAATGCAACACAAAGCATCCCAAAACGTAGCAGCTTAAGACGATCACTCTTGTAGGTCATGATTATATGGGTTGGAAAATTTGGACTGGGTTCAGCAGGGTGGAACTTTGGCTGGTCTTGGCTGGTCCCACTTATGTATCTGTGGTCAGTTTAAGAGGCTGGACTTCCGGTACTGTCTGACTGTTGAGAGGGGCAACAGAGAGATAGGCCCACGTGTCTCTCATCATCCAGCTGGCTAGCCTGGGCTTGCTCACACACAGTGGTAATGGCAGAGGTTCCCAGGCCAGCCAGAGAGGGGAAGCCTTAATGGGCAAGCGCTTTTCAAGTCTCTTCTGCTGTCATATTTACTATTGTCTCATTGGCCAAAGCAAGTCACCTGACCAAACCTTGACCAAAGTGAGTGTGGGAGAGATTAAGTACAGGCTTATATTCAGGGAGGTGATGGCTTCAGAGAGGTGTGAACACATTTGGGGCCATTACTGCAACAATCTACTGTGCTTGTGTTCAATAGAGTAGACTATAATCTGACACATAGAAAGCCTGCCAAATTTCTGGAGAAGTTGTACCAGCAAAAAGGCTGCCAGCTGGCTAGAAAAGGCTCTAAGTTTGCTGAAACTGAAAGTTTTGGAGCGATTGGTTATGCGGCTAGCTGATAAAAACATGAAAAATCCAAGATGTGGCTCTAAATTAGGTAAATGGAACTTGCTGAACATCAGGACCACATGGATTTCTGCACTTTACTTTTGGATACCGATCTATCAAAATGCAAGAGAATGGAAGAAAAACTCACAGGCATTGGCACACAGAGTGAAAAATAACTAAAATTAATGATACGTAACATTTACAGGATATTTATTGTTTGCCTGATATTATGCTAGTAGCTTTTCATGGATTATGTCATTATCTGTTTTTGTAAACTGAAAAATCAGCATTATTTAGGAGAGCTAAAAGAACAACAAATATACATATATATATATATTACATGGAAACCCTGGAGACATAGTGGTTAAGAGCTATGTCTGCTAACCAAAAGGTAGGCAGTTCAAATCCACCAAGTGCTCCTTGGAAACTCTATGGGGCAGTTCTACTCTGTCCTATAGGGTCGTTATGAGTTGGAATCCACTTGACGGCAACTTTTTTTTAAGTGTATGCACACACACACACACGTAATCTATGGAACATGGACTCCTTTTACACTATTGTATGTCTGAGGATTAATCTATGGAACATGGACTCCTTTTACACTATTGTATGTCTGAGGATTAGGGGCTCTCTTATCAAGCATCACTGGTTGGAGGCTAGAGTTGAGGAGAAAAGTAGGGGCTACATTGGGTTCTCCTGGTTACTTGCCCAGGTCCCTAATTTCATAAACCTTACTGTTTGAGATAGCTTCCCATCTTTGCAAGGAAGCCCAGTTCAAATGAAAATCCTTTCCCCTTGTCTTTACCAAGTTAAAAAAAAAAAACACCCCGATATAATAATTGGCTCTCATAAATAGAGAGTGTATTGTGATTCCCTTGTGACATTTCTCATTCTTCTTTATTGGCTCCCAAATCCAAAAGAAGAAAAAAAGCCGGAGATTTTCCTAGAATAAAATATTTGTTTTTCCATTCTGGATCCAACTTTGGAGTGCGGTGTCTGGGGTCTTAAACGCTAGCAAGTGGCCATCTAAGATGCATCAATTGGTCTCAACCCACCCGGATCAAAGGAGAATGAAGAACACCAAGGACACAAGGTAATTACCAACCCAAGAGACAGAAAGGGCCACATGAACCAGAGACTACATCAGCCTGAGACCAGAAAAGCTAGTTGGTGCCTGGCTACAACTGATGACTGCCCTGACGGGGAATACAACAGAGAACCCCTGAGGGAGCAGGAGAGCAGTGGGATGTAGACCCCAAAATTTCGTAAAAAGACCAGACTTAATGGTCTGACTGAGACTAGAAGGACCCCGGTGGTCATGGCCCCCAAATCTTCTGTTGGCCCAGGAGAGAAACCATTCCCAAAGCCAACTCTTCAGGCAGGGATTGGACTGGACAACGGGATGGAAAGGGATGCTGGTGAGGAGTGAGCTTCTTGGATCAGGTGGACACTTGAAACTATGTTGGCATCTCCTCCCTGGAGGGGAGGTGAGAGGGTAGAGACGGCTAGAAGCTGGTGAAATGGACACGAAAAGAGAGAGTGGAGGGAGAGAGCGGGCTGTCTTATCACGGGGAGAGCAATTGGGGGTATGCAGCAAGTTGTATATAAGTTTTTGTGTGAGAGACTAACTTGATTTGTAAACTTTCACTTAAAGCACAATAAAAATTAAAAAAAAATTTTTTCCATCTATAGTTCACCAAATTAAAAATTGTTTGCCTTTAAAACAAAACAAATAAACAAAAAAATGCTTTTCATAACTAAGGTGATTTATAGGGATTCCCAGGACAGTTAGGAATTAGACTTGGGGAGAACAGTGAAGAACTGAAATTATTAAAGACATTTTTCTTTGGAATCTTAGGACGAAGTCAAGGTAAAGAATGGAGGGAGGAAGCAAAGCAGGGATTTGTCAATGGTGTCACTCTGAATGGATAAAAAAAAAATCATACTGTTAAAACTCTCTGAAAGGTGCAAACACACACACACATGCAGAATTGAGAGATGGATGGTAGTGAAGGAAGATTCTCTAAAGACATAAAATTGATAACCAAACTATATTTTTATACTGAAATTTATTATCTTGGAAGAGGTATTTTCCTTAGTAAAAGAGGATATTTTTAAGTTTAAATTGTCTTAAAAATGAGCACAGTAAATTTGGAAATGTCTCAGATTCATTTCCTGTGGTTTGTGACTCTAAAGTACAAACTATAACTGGCTAAACTATGCGTAAACATGAAGGAGCCCTGGTGAGAAGTGGTTAAGGGCTTGGCTGCTAAGAAAAAGGTCACAAGCTGCTCTGCGGGAAAAAGATGTGGCAGTCTGCCTCCATAAAGATTACAGCCTTGGAAACCCGAAAGGATAGTTCTGCTCTGTCCTGTAGGGTCACTATGAATCAGATCCTACTCAATGGCAACAGGTTTTTTTTTTTTCCTTTTCTTTTTATGGGAAAACTTAAATAAGGAACTTAGCTGTTAAGAATATATCTTGATTATACTGATAGAATACGAGCCAGACCAAACAAATGAGAAAGTCTTAAACCTTTACAGAAAAGCAAGTACATTTAAAATTATTCAGAAATGAAAATGTAGTTCAATGTTGAAGGAAGGGTAACAAGTCCACTAAATTGTACAATGGTTACTTCTTTTAACCTTGATTTCCTTCTTTTCTTCAGTAATATTAATGCATTTGTCTCTGTGACATTGTGACATGATTTGCAGAATTTTTTTTTTTTTACTTTTTTTATTAAAAAAATTTTCAAACCTGTAGAAAAGTTACAGAACATTTCATAGGATAGAAAAACAAACACCCATGCACCCTTCACCTAGATGCTGTAATGGTCAATATTTACTGACATCTGCTTTATCTCTCCCTAAATCAATCTGCCCACCTACCTTTCTCTCTCTCTCTAGCCATCTATCTAGTATACTGACTCATTTGAGAATAAATTGCAGACATCGTGATTCTTCACTTCTAAATATTTATAACACATACATCTTTATGGGTCTCATGTGTAACCACAGTTTGATAACCAACTTCAAAAAACTTAAAATTAATACAACACAAATTACCTAATATAAAATTCATATTTAATTTTTTTTAATAACCCAATAATGTCTTTTCAAGAAATACAAACAAGCAAATAAAACAAACAAATAAAAAAAACCCTTTTCTTCCCCCTTTTCAGGCATCAATCAGAATCACATTTTGTGCTCAGTTATCCTGTCTCTCTTATTGTTGTTAGGTGCTGTCGATTCAGTTCTGACTCACAGCGACACTATGTACAACAGAATGAAACACTGCCCAGTCCTGTGCCATTCTCACAATCTTTGCTATGTTTGGACCCATTGCTGCAGCCATGGTATCAATCCATCTCCTCGAGGGTCTTTCTCTTTTTAGCTGACCATCTACTTTACCCTGAATGATGTTCTCCAGGGATTGGTACCTCCTGATGATATGTCCAAGGTATGTGAGATGAAGTCTGACCATCCTTGCTTCTAAGGAACGTTCTGGTTTTACTTCTTCCAAGACAGATTTGTTCATTCTTCTGGCAGTGTATGATACATTCAGTTTTCTCCATCAACACCATAAATCAAATGCATCAATTCTTTGGTCTTTCTTATTCATTGTCCACCTTTTGCGTGCAGATGAGGAGATTGAAAATATCATGGCTTGGGTCAGGCGCACCTTAGTCCTCAAGGAGGCGTTTTTGCTTTTCAACACTTTAAAGAGGTCTTTTGCAGCAGATTTGCCCAATGCAATACATTCTTTGATTTCCTGGCTGCGGCTTCCACGGGTGTTGATTGTGAATCCAAGTGAAATGAAATCCTTGATGATTTCGATCTTTTCTCCTTTAATCATGTCAGCTGTGAGGCTTTTTGTTTCCTTTATGTTGAGGTGTAATCCGTACCGAAGGCTGAGGTTTTTGATCTTCTTCAGTAACTGCTTCAATTCTCCTCACTTTCAGCAAGCAAGGTTGTGTCACCTGCATAACACAGGTTGCTAATTAGTCTTCCTCCAATCCTGATGTCTTGCTCTTATTCATATAGTCCAGTTTTTCTGATTGTTTGCTCCTTATACAGATTGAATTAGTGTGGTGAAAGGATACAACCTAAAGCATCTTAGCCACACTCTTTTTCATATTGCCTGGCTTCTAGTAGTAGTATTTGCTCAGCATACAGATTGAATAATTTGTTCAGCTACTCAACACACGAGAGTAAGTTTCAGGGCCGCTTCTGACATCCATTTTGGTCTTTTCTTTCTTTCTTGTCTTTTTAATGACCTCTTCCTTTTTTTTTTTATGAATTCCTTTAATTTCTGTTTTCCTGGAAATGTTCTAAATTTGCCATTGTATTTGAGAGGGAATTTTGTAATGTATATTATTCAGCATTGGCCATTTTTCTCCCATGAGGTTTCATATATGTCAACCCATTGCCTACTTGGCTGAATAGTTTCCACACAGAGTTTAGTCTTACTGTTTCCCCTTTGTAAGTGACCTTTCATTTTTCTTAGCTGCTCTCCAGATTCTTTGTCTTTGGTTTTAGCAAGTGTGATTATATGTCTTGGTGACATTCCTTTGGGGTCTATCCTATATAGAGTTCATTGAGCTTCACGGATGGTCCCATACAGTTTTTAAAAGAGTGCAATGCTCAGGGCCAATCTTTTTGTTTTTGATGATATTAAAAAAAATAAAAAGACCATAGTTTTGTATAATATCCCTTAAGTTGCATGTGTCTAATCGTTTCCTCATGATTAGATTCAGACTGTGCATTTTCATTAGGAATACTGTACATGTGGCCTTGTGTCCTTCTCAGTGTATCACATTAGGAGCTATGTGACCTTTTGGTCCCATTATTGGTGATACAAATGTTCCACTTTCTTAAAGAGACATTGGCTAAATTTTTCTACTTTAAAGATTTCCTTTCCCTTGTAATTAATACGTAACACAAAAAGAGATACTATGATCCTATTCTTCAATGAGCTTTTACTCAAAAGTTGAGAATTTATGGATGATTTTCTCCTGAATCAATTATTACCACATTAGGGTTAAATGTTGATTTTTAAAAAATATTTTTGATCAAGTAGAAATTCTTAACAGGAATTTTTTAAAAGAGTGTGAAACAGGTTATTTTAGGAGATGAATAAATCTGCGGACAACCAGAAGGACAAAATTATTGTTACAGTTAATTAATCAAGAAAAGCAAAAAACATGGAATAGCCCCATTGAAGAACAAAGCTATTGCAACAAATATTCTGAATTTTTCATCAAGCAGCAGGACTGTAATAAGTTAAGTCTGTGAAGTGAAATGCATGCATCAGCCATTCTCCCTTGCATAATCTTAAACTGCTTTGCATTTATACACAATCATGAACAGCAATAATCAGGAAAATGTTTGGACTATACAGAAAAAAAAAAAAAACAACAGAGCTTGGCACTAAGTGTAATAGAAGAGAAATATGAAAACAAGGAAACCAGGTAAGGCATTTAAGATTAGACAGTGTTTATGTAAAATTTCTAATGTAATCGATAAATTATACTACTCATTATTAGTTTCTCTTTCTCCATTTCTGGCTAATTTTATGAATATACTATGGCTTCGGATAGTCTCAGTTGCATCTAGTGACTTTAAAAAAGGAGCAGCCTTGCAATAAAAGTAGCTATCATGTCTTGCTGAATAAAATGTGTATTTTGTGCAACCTGAGATTGAAGGCTTTCTAAACCTCTCAGAGTTTTAAATCAGACAACCCCCTCCACTTCTTGGAGACACAGTTGCTTATTTGTCAGTATGAGTTTGATTTATCTCAAGCTGGAGATAAAACTGTATTAAAATCTTCTGTTAAGCATGTAAAACTCCACGTATATAGAGCCAGTAAGTTAAACATCTCTAATGAAAGACAGTTGTGTTCTCATTGGAAGCGAAAATGGGGTAGAAAGAGATTTGTTTCTGTGAAGGATGTTAGGAGAAGTATGAGAAGCCAGGCTTCTTCTCTTTTCTCAACAAAATGGTGCTGATATATAAGGCAATAAAAATATATTTAATAATTTTTTTTTTAAGAGCACAAAAGGTAACCAGTGAATCTGTGTATTTGGCTATTGATCAGTTCAGTGATGGTGCTGAAAAAATCAGTGAAGTAATTAGTGCTGTCTGCTTTATTCATTAATTAACGTGTTATATACACACATTTTCTTTTTGTTTGTACCTGTGTGAGAGTAAACCCAAAATATAAAGTTATTTAACATTGATAGTTTTATTTAATTGTTTCTACATAATATTCCAGGTGCTCCTTGGAAGCTCTATGGGCAGTTCTACTCTGACCTATAGGGTTGCTATGAGTCGAAATCGACTCCACAGCAAGGCGTTTGTATTTTTTTTTTAATGTTTGAGAATATTTTGGCCTCTTGACGATATTTTGTTCATTTATGAGGATATTTTTAATTTTTAACATTTTATTAGATAATTAAAAAAAGTTATGAGTATTTTTGGGTTTTAAAATATATAACCCCTCTAAAATGGCCCACTTACAGTAGAGTCTATGTAAGATAAATTACGCATCTTGTAATTTTTTGTTCATATTTATACCACAATGTATATGTAAGAAAGCAAAAGTGATAATTGATGACTTCAGGTTAAGAAACTTAAGTCTGGCGTTGCAAACCTAAAACCAAACCTGCTGCTTTGGGGTCAATTCCGATTGTTTCAGTGTAGAACTGTCCTGGACATGGCTTTCAATGGCTGTAATCTCATGAAAGTAGATCTCCAGGACTCTCTTCTGTGATGCCACTGGATGGATCTGAACCATTAACCTTTTGGTTAGTAGTCAAGTGCAAACCGTTTGTGTCTTAGACTACATTAAGGCAGCACAATATTTGATTACAGGTTAGTGTTCAGAATTCTGTTTTGGTTCACCTGATTATGGTGGTGCACTGAAGTCTTAAGATTCATTGATTTGCTCACTCAGAACACTTATTTAGTGTCTGGTACATAGAAGGTATTTAACAAATTATGTTCTACACAAACACACACAGACACACATATACGCACACACAGATACACCTCCACACACACATATTGTGGACATGGATTCCTTATAGACTAAGAGATTGAAGCCTCGTTTTCAAAATATGCGTGATATGATTTCATGTTTATTTCATACATTCAGTAAATACTTGTGGGTCTTTCATAGGCCAAGCCCTATGCCAGGTTCCAGCAATACATCTGTGGATAAGAGAGGTAGGTTCTCACACTTCTGGGAGTTGTTTTTTTTTTTTGCAGGAGAGACAGAAAATGAATAAGCAAGCAGGCAAACAAGATGTTTAGATATTTTGATGAGTGCCATGAAGGAAAACTGCCCAGGATGAGTGGTCTTGGAAATTGTGTATTTGTGTGTGTGTGTGGTGTATGTTTTTCTGTACGCATTTCTGAGTCTAGGTTTGCTTGGGTTTATGTATGATGGGTGTACGTATGTGTATGCATCAGTGTATGCCCGTGTGTTTGTGTGTGTGCGTGCACATGCATGTGTGTTTTCTGTGTGTGGGGGGCATTTGTGTGTATGATACTATAGACTGGATGGGCAGATAGCTCCTCTCTCAGAAAGTGTTATAGAGCTGAAGAATGAAAAAAAAAACAATCATGTAATGCTGTTCCAGGGCGATCCTCAGGATATCACATGCGTCATACAATATGAGTCTTTCAGATTTGAAAGAAACCAGATAACTCACCTAGGTCACTTGAGGCCCCCAAACCCCAAGTTTCTGGCCCAAAGTTACACTAGCTAAGACCAGCACCCAGGAATGGGTGCTACTTCTTACAGGTGGGTAAATAAAGTATATGAGACATAAAAGCAGAAAATTATCACATGGGGGCATTAAGGGAATGGAGTCAGAAGCTCAGAAAAAAAATAGATCTCTTGCGTCTTCACATTTTCCATTTCATCTAAGCTCAGTGAAGAGTTTAAAATTGAATATAGGTAAGTTGACTAAAAAACTATAATTCTGAGTCATCAAGAACATATCTGAAAGGAGCAACACAGCCAAGCCTGGCAGCTCCTATTTTTCAGATTAGAAATTAACTGCTATGTTGTCAGGATGAAATGGTGTGCTTTATTATTGAAAAGGCAGCTCTATTAGCTTCTTTGGGCCACAAGGGCCCATTTATTTAATTACTTCTTCTGGGACACTAAGTGGATCCCTAGTGACCAGGCCAAATTATTGCACCTAAAAAGGTGAGTGACACATCCAATGTGACGGATAGTAGTCTTTCTTTTCTTTATTTTGTCACTGAAGATACTATATGAAGATTTGGGAAAATCTAGTTTCTTTTCACCTCTGCTGATAATAGCTTAGGGCTAAAAACTTTTGAATCACTTTAAAAAGAAATTTCATTGTGCTTTAGGTGAAAGTTCACAGTGCAAATTAGTTTCTTATTCAGAAATTTATACACAAATTGTTCTGTGGCATTGGTTGCAATCCCCACAATATGTCAGCACTCTCCCCCTTTCCCTTTATATTCTGGGTTCCCTGTGTCCATTTGCCCAGTTTTTCCTGTCCCTTCCTGCCTTCTCATCTTTGCTTTTGGGCAGGTGTTGCCAAGCTGGTCTCACAGGCTTGACTGGACGATGGAACACATTCCTATAGTGTGTTATTGTTCGTTTTATAGGCCTGTCTAATGTTTGGCTAAAAGGTGGACTTCAGGAGTGGCTTTAGTTCTGAATTAGCAGGGTGTCCAGGGGTCATAGTCTCAGGGGTTCCTCCAGTGTCTGTCAGACCAGTAAGTCTGGTCTTTTTTTGTGAATTTGAATTTTGTTCTACGTTTTTCTCTCCTTCTGTCTGGGACAATCTATTGTGATCTATATCAGTATGGTCGGTGGTGGTAGCTGGGCACCATCTAATTCTTCTGGGCTCAGCCTGGTGGAGGCTGTGGTTCATGTGGTCTTTTAGTCCTTTGGACTAGTATTTTCCTCGTGTCTTTTGTTTTCTTCATTCTCCTTTGCTGTGGATGGGATGGGACAAATAAGTGTATCTTAGATGGCTGCTTGCAAGCTTTTGAGATCCCAGACTCACCTAAGTAGGATGTAGAACATTTTCTTTATGAACTATTTTATGCCAGTTGACCTAGATGTCCCTGGAGACCATTATCCCCAGCCCTCAGCCCCAGAACCCAGTCCCTCAAGGTGGTTGGATGTGTCTAGGAAGCTTCTATGACTTTGCATTGGTCAAGTTGTGCTGACTTCTTCTATACTATGTGTTGTCTTTCCCTTCACCAAAGTTAACACTTGTCTATTATCTAGTTAGTGATTTCCCCTCCCCACCCTTCCCTGAATCACTTTTAAGAGAGTATTATGACAGATACAGAAGTGAGAAGTACAATAATTCCTCTCGAAAAGGATATCAAGAATTACTATTATCATTTTTTTTAGAGGTCAAAACTTAATTGAGACTTTAAATGTGTAGGTTTAAAATCAGAGAAGGAAAAAATATGTTAAATTTATTGTTTTAATTATTTTTGTAATAAGGCATGTAAGAACAGATGGATTCTTATAATTAAGCATGTAAGAATGTAAATATAAGTATTATTTTGTAGAATATTTTTCTTTATGTTAACAAAGTTAAGGTAATGCTAAAATCTCAACAGAATCAATAGTAAGAACAGACAAAATAAAATTTTAATCATCCAGTAATATAAATATACAGCTTGGATAAATATCACAGTAGGAGTAAAAACCCATATCTTAAAGATATTTAATTATATCAGCAGACAGCCTTTCAACCAGATTTTCTTTCAGATTCTTTGTGGGTGTGGTTGATATTTAAGCATTGCTAGCCTACTATCAGGGAATTCTTACTGATGGGTTATAAATTTCACCTTTAATTTTTAATTTATCATGCTATAAAGCAGTGACGGTTCTAACCGTTTAAAACCTGCTCTCATTGGTACTCAAGTTAGTTGTTTGGTATAAAAAAATACAATATATCCTAGCATCTTCCTTCAGAAAAATAAAACCTTTTTGTTGTTGTTAGGTGCCGTCAAGTCGGTTCCAACTCATGCGACCCTATGTGCAACAGAATGTAACACCGCTAGATCCTGGGCCATCCTCACAATCATTGTTATACTTGAGCTCATTGTTGCAGCCACTGCGTCAGTCCACCTCATTGAGGGTCTTTCTCTTTTCCTCTGACCCTGTACTTTACCAAGCATGATGTCCTTCTCCAGGGACTGATCCCTCCTGACAACATGTCCAAACTATGTAAGACACAGTCTCACCATCCTTGCCTCTAAGAAGCATTCTGGTTGTACTTCCTCCAAGACAGATTTGTTCATCCTTTTGGCAGTTCACGGTATATTCAATATTCTTTGCCAACACCACAATTCAAAGTTGCCAGTTCTTCTTTGGCCTTCCTTATTCACTGTCCAGCTTTCACATGCATATGATGTGATTGAGAATACCATGTCTTGGGTCAGTGCACCTTAGTCTTCAAGGTGACATCTTTACTTTTCAATACTTTAAAGTATTGGGCAGATTTGCCCAATGCAATGCGTCTTTTGATTTCTTGACTGCTTCTTCCATGGCTGTTGATTGTGGATCCAAGTAAAATGAAATCCTTGACAACTTCAGTCTTTTCTCCGTTTATCATGATATTGCTCATTGGTCCAGTTGTGAGAATTTTTGTTTTCTTTATGTTGAGGTGGAGTCCATACTGAAGGACCCGGCAGTCTACTTCTGAAAAGCACTAGCCAGCGAAAACCTTATAAATAGTAGACTACATGATTGTACAATTCAGAATGGCCAATACCAGTCATTTCAGCTTGCTAAAGCCTAGGATATTGATGTTTATGTGTTCCATTTCATTTTTGACAATTTCCAATTTTCCTAGATTGATACTTCATGGAAACCCTGGTGATGCAGTGGTTAAGAGCTATGGCTGCTAACCAAAATGTCAGCAGTTCAAATCCACCAGGCGCTTCTTGGAAACCCTAAGAGGTAGTTCTACTCTGTCCAATAGAGTCTCTGTGAGTCGGAATCGACTCGACGGCACTGGGTTTGGTTTGGTTTTTGATACTTCATACATTCCAAGTTCCGATTATTAATGGATGTTTGCAGCTGTTTCTTCTCATTTTGAGTGGTGCCACATCTGCAAATGAAGTTCCTGAAAGCTTTACACCATCCAGGTCATTAAGGTCGACTTCACTTTGAGGAGGCAGCTCTTCCCCAGTCGTCTTTTGAGTGCCTTCCAACCTGGGGTGCTCATCTTTTGGCACTGTATCAGACAATGTTCCACTGCTATTCATAAGGTTTTCACTGGCTAAGTCTTTTCAGAAGTAGACTGCTGGGTCCTTCTGCCTAGTCTGTCTTAGTTTGGAAGCTCAGCTGAAACCTGTCCTCCGTGGGTGACCCTGCTGGTATCTGAATACTGGTGGCTTAGCTTCCAGCATCACAGCAACACGCAAGCCCCCAGAGTATGAAAAACTGACAGACACGTCGGGGGAAGAGCCTTTTTGGACACTACTAATTCTGTGAGGTACGTGGGAGACTTTTATCAGTGTTTCCATCGGATGAATGGAAAAACATATGCATGAACTAAGACCCAAGCTCTTCGAGGCTATTTCAGGAATCAGTTAGGAGTAAGCGAGAACAGAAATTCTATCATTTGACTCTGGAGGCTGGTGTTCTGCCTTCTAAGCTTTGCCATTTTGATTTTAATCACACAGCAAATGGCGTGATTTGTATTTTATTAAGTCATAATGGATGCCTTCTTTAGGTAGCCATCTATAGTCTATTTGATTTTCTCTCCTCTAATCCTCTTTTCCAGTGGGGAAATGTAGGTGATGCGTAATATGGCTCATGATTAAGAGCCCTGGTTTTGGAGGCATAGACTCAGCCTGAAATCTTGGCTCTAGAACTTACAAAGAATGTGGTCTTAGAAAAGTTACTTAATCTGTAGAAGAAAGCTATACATCTATGTCTTATAATACCTGTATCATAGACTTTTTATGGAGACAAAACCAAATATTGACTATAAAGTACCTGTAGTACAGTCTAACACACTGAAAATGCCTAGTAAAGGTCAATTCTGATTTTAAGCAGAAGGTAGGAATTTGTTGTTTTATAGATCACAGTTTCCTCAGGCAAAAAGGGATTTATTTAAACTTTAGCTTGAATTATATGAATATATGTTCTGTTGCTATTTTTGGACTTAAATTAAGAATACTTTTACCTCTTTTCCTCAGTTAGTGCAGATTCTTGAAGTTTCATCCTATCACCATATTCAGGAAATCTCAGCTTTTGTATTGGAAAAAGTGTTTTTGTTTCCTCAATAGCTCAATTAACATTTTAACTATTGAGTATTTGTAGCAGCATCCAAAGTTTAGCATATTATGTATTGAAACTGTCTGTTAGCCCCCAACTAATAAACAGGATTATGATTCAAGTAAAATGGGCTGTAAGTTTTATTAAGTATTTTAAATATTGGAGTCAGACAGAAGGCCCCATTCCTAATGGTCTAAGTGACTAAAACTGGTGTTTCATTGTGGGCATATATGTTGGTATTTTTTTATTTTGAGCTCAGGGCACATGCCTGTGCCTCAAAAATAATAATGTTCCATTTATTAACCTAAAAACAAACAAAAAAACCCCAAACCTATTGTTGTTGAGTCTGTTCGGATTCATAGCAACCCTATGGGACAGAGTAGAACTGCCCCATAGGGTTTCCAAGGAGCATCTGGTGGATTCAAACTGCCAACCTTTTGGTTAGCAGCCATAGCTCTTAACCACTATGTCACCAGGGTTTCCGTATTAACCTAAAAAAAAAAAAAAAACCTAAAGGCAGGACTAACTCACATCTTCTGTGAATGTAATGACTAATCTGACATTACTGACTACAAACTCAGTAAATATTTGTTAAGTTGACTTGATATCATTCCTTTGTAAATGAATGACCTTATTTTTTGGATACTAGTTTTTAGTACTCTCTTTAAATTATTATCTGGGCTCCAAGAAGACACTTCACTGGTTTGTTTCTTTAAAATAGTGAAATCTGTGAGAACAGAAACTCGATGGAACTGCCTTGTTTTTCCTGGTCTTGTAAGTTTTCCACCTTTGACAAGGTGCAGTCTTATCACTTTTCTCTTGTTTTCTGTTAGTGGAAAACATTTGAGTTTTCCATCTCTGACTGGGTTCTGCCTTATATAGGTTCTGTTTTTCACGGGTTATACTGTACATCTTATTTATTTTATAACATAATTTAGACTTGGTTGGTGGTTGGAGGAACTGTCAGGAGCAGGCCCCCTTGAGACAGGGCATTGAAGCTGAAATCTGAAAGTTGAGATGGAATTAATTAGCCCAAGAGGAAGGGAAAGAGCAATTCAGGCAGAAAGAATAGCATGTGCAATAGCCCCATGGCAGGAAAAGCTTGGCATATTCAAGGAAAACTTAGCATGTTAAAAGGTATGAATGAAGGCCAGGAGCGGGAGTGTTGGAGTCCTTGACCAAGCTGATTGATGAGCCTGGCTGGTCCACGCATGATAGGCTATTTGCCTATGCTCTGAAAGGCCTTGATTTGGCTTAGGTATGGTTCTGATTGACTTCCACGTATACAACCCTTTCTTTGCTGATTTGCATGGGCCCTGTTTCACAACATTTGATGCAGAAATTTCTACTATTACGGGGTTTCTTATTGGAATCTGACTGGCAGATGTACCACAGCAGAATGACTTTGTCTCCCTGATAAGAACTGCCAGGGTTCCACCACTGCTGCCTTTTCTACTTAACAGTCCAGGAATTTGAGGCACAGAATGAAAAGTAAGTGAAAGAACTATAAGAGACATCAATCAAGTTCAAGCCTTCCTTCCTTCTGAGTAAAGAATGACAAGAATAACCTCTCTTCAGGACAGCAGCTGAGGACTGGAGGAAATTGATATTAAATTCAGTTCTCTGCGGTCTTCTTAATATTGTGACCAACCAGCCACAGCCTTAAATGGAAGCACAACTGAGATTTTGAGCATATGCAGTGAAGTCAAAGTTGAACGGTGGAAATCACACATGTCCCTGAAGGAGAGTTAGAACTCAATTATAGGTAATTCAGCTCCTTCACAGTAAAGAAATATAACTCAAAACTAAAAACCAAGGCCTTTTTACATACGTATGAATCCCAAAAGAAATCTCAAAGATAAAACCAAATCTCCTTATTTTATAGATGGGGGTCCCTAGAGATTAAATGACTTTTTATCTATGGGTATAAATTAAATGATGCCTAGGGTAACACAGTAGGTTAGAAGTGAGCTGGGTCAAGAGCCAAGTGCTCTAGTTTCCAATCCACTGCCTTTTCCATTAGACCTTACTGATTGCAAAATAACCGAATTCTTATACCAACATTAAAAACGGGAAAAAAAATTAACACAAAACAAAATGATTTATAAGATTATATCTAACTGAAAACAAATAAACAAAAAACAAAGCCCGTTGCCAATGACTTGATTCTGACCCACAGTGACCACATAGGACAGAGTAGGACCGTCCCTTAGAGTTTCCAATTTGCTGCTGGTGGATTTGAACTGCCAACCTTTTGTTTAGCAGCCAAGCTCTTAACCACTTCACTGCCAGGGCCCTGACATATCTAATCTAAATAATCTTAAAAAGAAATCTAATTTGGGGATGACTCATTAAAAATTTCTCATTGTAAACACCTGAAATCCAATTGGTAGATGCTAATTTTTTTTTTTTTAATGTGAATTTCCAAATCATGACTTTATTGGCCACATTGCACTGATTGCCATGAGTTCTTTCTCCTAAAGCAGAGGATTGCATATGTTCCGTGACCAGACCTGTACCTTTCCTACTGCACTCTCCGCCATCCTGTTCACCCTGTGTACCTCTTATTGTCCTCAGTTGCTGTCGAGCCAGCTCTGATTCACGGTGACCTTATCTATAATAGACTGAACCATTGCCCTGTCCTGTGCCATCTTATGGTCTTTGATATGCTTGAGCCCATCGTTGTGGCTATTATGTCAATCCATCTCATTGAGGGTTCCCCTTATTTTCACTGACCCTCTACTAAGCATGATATCCTGGCTCATTGCTTTTCTGCTTCCTTCTAAAGATAAACAAATCTGGCATTGCTTATTCTGTAGTGAATCTTGGTTTCTTACTCTTAATTTCATCCTCTACTGATGTCAGAAATATTATGAACTCTCAAAATAAAAAGCCCATACCTGAAAATTTCACCTAGTCTAGTTTCAAGAGAACTGGCTGTGCAGAGGGCCTCAGTATTATGGATCTGCATGTGTAAAGACAATGGCCTAATCACATTTTTTTGCCCAGCTGTTGTCTTTAAAATGTAAGAAATTGACAGGCCATCAGATATGTTTAGTAAGTAACTAGACTTGAGATCAAAGAAGGAAATTGAAACTGGACAGTTTTGTTTTATTTAGCAATGTGTCTTTAGTCTGATTCTTCCAGCTATGTGTCCGTTACATGTGCAGAACTCGCTCATTTCCAGATTGGACCTAGTGAGTAGATCTGTCTGTTTGACCCTGTTTATAGTACTAAAACGTAGAAAAATATTTGTTGAGATGTGTATACTAGGAGGATGTATATTGGGAAGAGTGGAACAGTTAAGGGAATTTGCTTCAAAGTTAAGTTTGACTCTAAATTTTTTCCTTCCGGTGATTCCGTCTTGGGCAAAGGTTATTTGAAAGAAGTAAAACAAACACCCCAATAAACATTCTTATGAATATGTTATTAATGAATATTTTGTTGTATAGCATGGCAAATTTTAACTTCGGGTAAATGTAAATCTTTACACATTTCAGTGTCTTCAGCATGTTTTATGCAAATAGTTGTTAAGAATAAAAATTCTAATTTCAAATGAAGAAAATTCATGACATGCATCTTGGGTTGCGGTTTAATCACTGTATACCCAGGCAGGTATCGACAGTTGTCCCGTGGAAGCTATTAAAGTTGCTGTCCAAGGTTAAATGAAATTGCAGTTTATCAGAGCAGCATTGAGAAAATAAGGGAATCTGTTCATGGCTCTTGATTAATGCCAAGCGTGATCAACACAAGGGGGTTCATTAAGCTATACATCATGTGGGTAATTTAACATGTCATTGTGCCTGCTGTCTGCTTTGACTGTGCGCAGCCCTGAGTTTCAAAGTTGTATCCATGATGCTACTAAATTCTACTTTAGAGAGTTCCTCTGACTTCAGTTGCTTTACGTTTTCCATTAAGTTTGCTTGTTTTTTTTTTTTTCAAATCTATTAAGCGTTTGATATCTTTCTTAGTATGTTTTGGGGCAAAAATATATATTTTGAACTTTTTAGTAGGCTCTTCCTACATTACATATAATAAAACTTTCTAGGAAATGTATTCCCTTTGGGATTTTCTTTTCATTGAATCAGTTATACACCCAAACCAAAACCAAATCCATTGCCATCTAGTCAATTCTGGCTCATAGTGACCCTGTAGGACAGGGTAGAACTACTCTATAAGGTTTCCAAGGCTATACTCTTTATGGAAGCAGACTGCCACATCTTTCTCCCACAGAGTGGCTAGTGGGCTTGAACCACTGATCTTTCGGTTAGCAGCCGAGCACTTAACCATTAGGGCTTCTTAATCAATTATAGTTGTAACAGAACGAAACACTGTCTGGTCCTGTGCCATCCCTATGATCATTGTTATGCTTGTGCCCATTGTTGCAGCCACTGTATCACTCCATGTCTTTGAGGATCTTCCTCTTTTTTGCTGACCCTCTACTTCACCAATCATGATGTCCTTCTCCAGGGACTGATCCCTCCTGATAATATGTCCAAAGTATGTGAGATGAAGTCTCACCGTCTTCGCTTCTAAGGAGCATTTTGGCTGTATTTCTTCCAAGACAGATTTTTTTTCGTTCTTTTGGCAGCCTATGGTATATTAAATATTCTCCAACACCACAGTTCAAAGGCGTCAATTATATACATGTCTTCAGATCTGATGTAACATGAAAAAGAATTGACATGCATTAACTTAATCCATGTTAATTTTTAATACTCTTATTTATTTTTATACGGTAGTTAAAATATAACTTTCACACTACACATTTACAAGAAATGTTTTCCTCATCATGCTCTCTTCAGTGGTTTCCTCATTACTCTCTTAATCTGCTCATACAGTATCCATTTTTAAAATTGATCAGACTTGTGCAAATATTAACCACAAAACTGTGGCTTGAGGTAGATTATTAGTAACTTTATTATGTATTGGGAAGCCATTTTAAAAATAATTGTTATTGCAAACTTTCCCTTGCCATTTCAAAAAATATACCTGACAGGATAAATGAGAGAATGTTTTGTGTTTATATGTTTCAGAGGCTTTCTTTTCCCCAATAATCTTAGTTTTTCTAGACATGATCAGGCTTTCTTTTTTATTTTTTATTGTGCTTTAAGTGAAAGTTTACAATTCAAGTCAGTTTTTCATACAAAAATTTAAGCACACATTGTTATGTGACCCTAGTTGCTCTCCCTACAATGCGACAGCACACTCCTCCTCTCCACCCTGTATTTCCTGTGTCCATTCAACCAGCTCCGGTCCCCTTCTGCCGTCTCATATCGCCTCTGGACAGGTGTTACCCATTTAGTCTCATGTATCTACTTGAGCCAAGAAGCACGCTCTTCATCAGTATCATTTTATGTCTTATAGTCCAGTCTGGCTGGAAGCCCTGGTGGTGTAGAGGTTAAATACTACAGCTGCTAACCAAAGGGTCAGCAGTTCGAATCCGCCAGGCGCTCCTTGGAAACTCTGTGGGGCAGTTCCACTCTGTCCTATAGGGTTGCTATGAGTCAGAATTGACTCGACGGCACTGGGTTTGTTTTTTTTTTTTTTTTTTGGTTTTTAGTCCAGTCCAATCTTTTCCTGACTTGTTGGCTTCAAGAATGGTTTTGACATGATCAAGCTTTTATCTAAAAGTGTAAGGGCTACGATTTTGGCCCCTAGTTTTATTTAATTTTCTCATCAATTTGATTTACAGAATTAAATTTGCTAATGTTATTACTACCAAGTAGGATTTGACAGCTTATTAAAGAAATAAAATATTTCTATGAAAAAGACTAAAAAAACCATGATTTATCATTTTACATTATTTATTTATTATCTAATACATGGAATTCAATATAATCATGCTTTATCACTTTAACTTAAAAGTAGGCTCTCCCAGTCACAGAAGATTTATGGGACACAATGAGTTAGAGGCCAAGATCTCAACCATAATGTAAGCAGTTGTTTCAAGGGAGTACATGGCCGGAGAAATATGAACATGTTGAATGTGATCTTAATATTAAAATGTTGGCTTCAGGAATCTAGTGAGTATGTTCCATGTGCTACTTTTAGAATCCAGTGAGTGCACATGCTGGTCCATAATCTGTACAGATCCCTAACAATTCCTAAAATGTTTCAGTCTGGCAATTACCATGATGACCACGGCTTGGAATTGCCTAGTGTTTGGATGTATAGATCCAATGTCATATTATACTGGAAACTTTATGGGTTCTTTGGAAATGGGGCTCCCATGTGACATTATAATGCTTTTAAGAACAACAACAACAAAAATACCAGAGAAATACTTTATAGGACCTAAATACACATATGAAAGAAACTACCTTCCCTGATGTGCAAAATATTGAGCTATGCTTTTGGGGATGATAACCTTGTTTGCATCAACCATTCTTGGGAAGCAACAGAAATGCTCTTGAAGAGCTCGTGAGACCAGGTTCCACCTTTTAAAGACACACCTGAATAATGGAATGTTATTTTCCATCATTATTTTGTGTGTGTGTGTGTGTTGTGCATGCACTCTCTACAATACCCTCAAAATAAACTGTTTGATCATTTTACTTGGGTGTTTGAAAATGTATTTTAATTAGGTCCAAGACCAAATTAGAATAGTGTCTAGTGAATGCAAATTATTTTCAAAAGCAAACAACATGAAGCGTTTTCTTAGCTTGTATGTAAAGTAGGGAGGATGCTTTACAGTTGTCAGCTTTCAATCACAACTTCCAGCCATTTATTTTAAGTACATGATAGGTCTCCCCTGAAAAATATTGCAAAGGTCATGCTCATAGTCAAGGTTCTTTCCTTGAATACTTTTTAAAAAAAGGTACTCCGTTATTTTCCGCCACCATTAATTACCCAGGGTTTATTTACAAGACAATAATTAATTATACCTCTGGGAAGCTCAAGAGTCAACATGAATCAAAGCGAGCTTGGTAAGGACCATGGAAGTCTCACATAATTAAGCAGGGCACTGGAGACCAATTGTTTATAGAATGATTTTGCTGGAGCTAATTGACACTAATTATTTAATCTGATTTTCTTCTTCCTAGTTATTCTTCTACAGAGTCACTGCTTTCTGTTAATGATGCACAGGGTGCAGTCAAGGTGTTCTGTGTCCCCATTTCCGTGTAGCCAGAGTTCTCTATAGGAAATTGATCTTGTTTTGATAATTTTCTAATATTCGAGGAAGTATTATTTAAAACAAACCACAGAAGAAACCAACATATGATCAATGGTAAAAATACACATCTGGTAGTAACTTGTGTCAATGTCTATTACTCTTTTGTCTCATAAAGATTTAGGTTTAATTCATTAAAAAGGTGTATGTAAGAACTCATAGTTTCTATACTCTTTTTATACATGAGATGAGGTGTAGAACACAGTGTGATTGAAAATAAAAATAGTTGATTTAGTTGCTTATGCAAAAATAAATATTCCAATGGCACATACAGTGAAACTTAGGGGCCGATTGCATGCAAATATACTACTTTCTGTATAGGATCTATGCATAAATGAAAGATTTGAGAAATAAGCTAGATAATTAAGAAGCATGCCCACATCATTACCTGTTCTGGATATTATCGATATTTCTGTTCACTCTAGAATATCCTGAAGTCTAGTGGAGGGATGTGGACATGAAAAGAAATACCACGGGGCATTGTGAAAAATGCAAATGGAAGATTGCGGAATTTGGAGTGGAAGGACACTTACCCAGTCAGCAGAGTGGAGGGAATCAGGTGGAGGGGTCCGAGAAAGACGATGAGTAGTTAGGCCTTCTCCTGTGCTTGCTTCAGAGACTTCAGTAAGGTGATTAGAACCTATCCTTGAGATCGGTTAACTATGCAAGACAAAGAGACCTTGAAGGAGGATCTCTTTAGAAGACACTGAGATATAATAACAGCCCTTATTTTATGCCAGGCAATTTCTAAACGCTTCGCATGCTTGACTCAATTAATCTTCTGAGCAATCATATGAGGAAAAAAACGTATATATTTATTTATCTCCATTTTACAGACGAGGAAGCTGAGGCCCTAAGCTTAAATAACTTGCCCGAGATCATATAACTCTTTAGCAGTGGAGTTGGGATACAAGCTCAGGGTGGTCTAATTCCAAAGACAGACTTCTGAATGGGACTGACTGGTACTTTCATTCCCATGTCTTTGGTCAGTATGGTTCTCAATCCTGGCTTCTCATTAGAATCACATTGTCTCTCTGGAGGGTAGGCTCAGGCATGAGTACTTTTGAAAGGCACCCAGGGGAGTTGTAAAGTGCAGCTAGGGTTGAGAAGCCTGAGCTAGCCCTTGAAGTGGGAACTTCTAAAGATTGTAAAAGCATGTCAACAATTCTCCCGGCAGGACGCAGTGCCTCAGGTGCCCATTCTCAGCTAAAGTCCACAGGCTCCTGTTTCTAAATTTGTTAATAGATCAAAATTATGATAAAGTTGACCCGGGGCAGGCCCAGACAGACGGCTTCCTGGCTGACAAGGCTAATCTACCACTGGTGTCATTTTAACAACGTGAGGGCTCTGAGATCCCTGGGCCTTTCTCCCTTGAATATCCAACCATTCTCCAGAGCATCTCGACAATTTAACGTGTGAGTGTACTTTGGCAGTTTGTGGAGAAACCTGGGGTTAAGACCTCTGAAGGCAGGCAAATTTAAGTACAGCCTCAGAACTCTATTAATTTTAAAGAATTAAAAAGAAAAACACAAACCATTTATTTCACCCGATATAATTAAAAACGATTCCTTATCATCATGATTAAATTTCAGATGGTATCAAAAATATCTTTTTATAGTTGGTTTGTTAGGATCAGGATCCAAATAAGGCTTATGCACTGCTTTTGGTCCATGTGAGTGACTTTGAAGTCTTTTTTGATGTATAAAGCCTCCTCCCCTCACTGCCTTGTCAGGCTAATTATTTGTTGAAGAAACTGGGAGGCATTTCTTCAATAGAATTACCCACATTCTGGATTTAGCTGATAATATTCTCCTGTTGTTCAGCATGTTCTCTAGTCCCTGTATTTCCTGGAAATTGTTAATTAGATCTAGATGCTTGATTGTTATACATATTGGATATATATGATTATATATGGATTCAATTTTTCTGCATATTCTTGGTTGTCCTGCTTTTCGTGGATAAGATTGATCAGGGACTTCAAATGGTGCCAGCCTGAAACCTCCATTATAAAGTTCCCCATCAACCTTTCACCTAATGGCTTCAGCAGCCAATGATGATGGTTGTCAGATCAATTATTTCATAAGGGGTTGCAAAATGGTGATAATCTCATTCAATCACTTCTTCATTTATTAGCTATAAAGGATAATGTTCCTTATCAACTATTTAATTACCTGAAATACAGTTTGTATAGAAAAGACAGTAAAATGCTTGCTTTTTTTTTTGATCTTTATTACTTTTCAGAGTAATGAATTTGGTGTTTTGGCAACCTGATAAAGTAACTTTTTGGGGGGGGGATTATTATAAACTTATAGCTTTCAATGCATTGCAGTCATTATTCTTTTTGAAACTCATGCTGCCCCATTTTCAGCTGTGAGATCCTCTTCAAGTTGACTGTTACATCTTTTTGACGTGACCCCAGCAGACTTTGAGAGCGTCCTTGCATTCAGGCACAACAGGATAAAAAAAAAAAAAAAACACCAGGTATATTCTCTGTGATTTCTGCTCCAGCCCTGGAATCAGCCCTGGCTCCTTTTTAGTGAGAAATGATGTTTAAAGATCACAATCTTCCTCCTAGGTCAAGTGGCTGTCTTGGATTGAACTGTGTTCCCCCAAAATGTGGGTCAGCTTTGCTAGTCCATGATTCCCAGTATTGTGTGATTGTCCACCATTTTGTCACCTGATGTGATTTTCCCAGGTGTTATAAATCCTACCTCTACAATGTGAGGTGGGATTAGTGGCAGTTATGTTAATAAGGCAGGACTCAATCTACAAGATTAGGTTGTGTCTTAAGGCAGACTCTTTTGAAATATAAAAGAGAGAAGCCAGCAGAGAGACAGGAGGACCCCATACCACCAAGAAACAAAAGCTGAGAGTGAGTGCATCCCTTGGACCCGGGGTCCCTGGGCTGAGAAGCTCCTTGACCTGGGAAGGTTGATGACAAGGACCTTCCCCTAGAGCTGACAGAGAGAGAAAGCCTTCCCCCTGGAGCTGGTACCCTGAATTCGGACTTCTAGCCTCCTAAAACGTGAGAGAATAAATTTCTCTTTGTTAAAACCATCCACTTGTTCTATTTTGGTTATAGCAGGACTAGATGACTAAGTCAGTGTTGTATCTAGATTATTTCACTGGCCCTGGGCACCTGGTGCCAATGAGCAGTTTCTGTTAATCTGGTATAGCCAAATGTCCTTCCTTAAGCACAATAATGTGTTAATTAAAAGATTAACAAGCTTGACTTGTATTTTTGGGCTGATATTATGGTAAACTTATCTAAAAGAGGGGTGTCGAACGTTTGGACAGGGGCACAATCTCAGCGCTTGCCGTAGGCGCCGGTTTTCACAGATAAGCGACTGGCCATACACGGTTAATAGAAACTGCTCAGTGGTGCCATGCACCCAGGGCTTGTATAATACTTGCCATACCTGCTATGCCCTGGTTACACCTCTGAAATTTGTTCTAGATTCTTTTTTTTTTTTAACATACTCTTATTGAAAACCATATTGTCATTGAATCCTTCTGTTGTTGTTTGGTACCACTGAGTTCATTTTGACTTACAGCAACACAGAGTAGAAGTGTCCGACATGGTTTTCTTAGCTGTAATCTTTACAGAAGCAGATCATCAGGTCCTTCTCTTTGGAAGGGCTAGATGGATTCAAACCATGAAACTTTTGGTTGGTTAGCAGCCAAGAGCTTAGTTTTTGCACTACCAGGGCTCCAGTTCTAGATTTTTTATTTGGCAGATATATGTTTCTAAGAAAGAGAGAAATACCTTTCTCTTTTAGAATGCATACTGGTATTTCCAAGCCAAGTATAAAATTGCAGCTTTTTACTTACTTTTCTAAAATATTGTATTTGTATCTCTTTTCTCTTAACTGAAAACCTGGTTTCCTAGTAACATCAGTATAATCCACAATCACTTATGTGTTTTATTCTTTTTTCTCTATGTATGTCTGTCTGTATACATATATATCTACACATCCAAACCCAATGCCATCGAGTGGATTCTGACTCATATCTACATATATAATAGTTTAAAAAATAATTCCAATATTTTTACGACTAGCAAGAAGACTGAATGTAGTTTAAGATTTCATTGTGGTTCCATTTGTCTTTTTGAACTGTGTTACTAGAATTGTATAATCAAATATTTTGCTTTAAAGTCATTTGAAATAATTAATATGGCTGTGTTACTGTATTAATAAATAACCAGATTTATTTGTTTCAGTATATTTTCAATTTTAAAGGGTTCCCTTTCTTTTTTTATTTTAAATTTTGTAAAACATTTACATAATTCCTGCATCAAAGCCATTATACAGTTCAAAGAGATCTAACTTCCATCCTACTTCCCTTCTCTCCCCTCTTCTGTAGATAACCATTTTTATTTGTTGTTTAAGCTCATCCTGCCGTAGCTTCTTTAGCATATACACATACATACACATGCAGACACTCATGGAGTGCCCCTTCTCCATTTTTACACAGCAGCAGGACGTAGCACACACACTTCCGCCCCTTGCTTATTTCGTGGAACACCATGTCCTCAGCTTCCCCCACTGAAGTGTTTAGTGGTCTCCCTCAGTCCTTGTTGTAGCTGCACACCGTTCCACGGTGTGGTGGCCTCATCAGGCTTTTATGTCTCCTTCTAGTTCTTTTCAGTTCCAACACGATCTCTCATTTTCAGTTCTTTTAGCCTCTGACAAAGCTCAGTCTTTTGGGTCTACTTCTCTATTTCCTTTCCAAACTGCATTCAGTAGATATTATGTGACTAGAATGTATGAGACAATGAGGTTTCCTTCATTTTATTCACAAAGTCCTTGAAGTTAAGTCTCATCTTTTCCTTCCTTGGGCTGCCCCTTGTTTTTCAGTCTCGATGTCCTTACAATAATCTTATCTTACCCTGCTCTAAATCTTGCCAATTTCTTAGTCCTGTTTATCTCTCAGTTCCCTACTCCACTTGATTCCCCTTCTCCATACTCAAGAATAGCAACAGCTTTCAGGATACGGAGGTTTTTCTATGCTGAACTTTCCCCCATTTCTCCAGTCACCCCTCCTAGATACTCATCCTTTCTCAGTCACAACATGGGGCTATCTACAAAAACAACTATGCTTTACTGTTTATTTATATTGTTCCTCATTCCAGAGGGGATTTTAGGTACTTAACTGTGGCCCTATTGTAGTTATTTAGTGGCCAGCCAGAATATTGGAGGTTTTAAATTATAGACACATAAACTCGTATACATACACCAGACAAACCTATCAGAATCATTTTGATATTGAAATAACTGCTAAAATACTGTGTATTTTATTACTATAGTAAAAAAAAAAAAAAAAAAGTAGTGTTTAATAGTCTAGATAAGCACAATGTGTGGCTTCTAAAATTTTTACATGCTTCTGTAGAAGAATGTAATTCCTAAGGTTAATCAGAAGCTGCTGCAGGCTGTCTTCACCTTATCATAGTTGCTCATCCAGCAGAATTTAGGGATTTGATTTATCTCAGAAGCTAAACGTTAACTAAATTCTTCAATGGACTTATAAAGGACATTCCTGAGGGTAATTTAAATTTATTTTTGAAAAAAGCTGATTTTGTAGTGGATATGTAAGGATTTGAAGTTCACAATACATTTGGTTTATTTCCCTATGAGTACAGGAATTTAAGCAAACATCAATGTAAGAATTATCACTCATGTTTTCTCTCTCCTAATTTTTTAAATCCTAATATAAATGTGGTACATACTGAGAGTATAAAATATAAAACATACACAGAAGTGAAATTAAATGAAAAAATCTGTCTATAAAAAGCTGTGATAAACACTATATAAATGCAAATATATATATATTTAATATTTTATTGAGTTTTTGGTGAAAGCTTGCACAGCAAATTAAGTTCCCATTTAACAATTTCTATATATATTGTTCAGCGACACAGGTTACATTTTCCACATTGTGACAACAACCTCCTTATTTCTGTTCTGGTTATTCCACTTCCATTAAATCCACTTCCCTGTCCCACTCCCTCCTCATCTTCTCATCTATGCTGTTGGGTAATTGTTGACCATTTGGTTTCATATAGATAATTTTTTTTTTTCTTAAAGGAGCCTAGTACTCAGAGGTGATATTATTTATTTTATGAGCCAATCTGTTATTTAACTGAAAGATGGCCTCTGGGAGTAGTTTCAGTTCAAAGTTTGACGTGTATCTCAGGGCTACAGTCTCGGGGGTTCCTCTCATCTTTACTGATCCAGGAAGCCTGGCTTTTTTAAATGAGAATTAGAGTTTTGTTCCGCAATTTTCTCCCATTCTATCCAGGGCCACCTGTCCTGTTGCTGGTCAGTACCGTTGGTAGTGGTAGCTGAGCACCATCAAGTTCTGGTCTCTGGATAGAGGAGGCCATGGTTCATGGAGACAATTAGTCCTGAGACTAAAATCTTCTTTGAGTCTTTGGTTTCCTTCTTTTTCTCTTGCTTCACATGAATAGACACCAATAATTGTATCTTAGATGCCACTTGCAAGCTTTTAAGACCCCAGATGCTACTTACCATACTAGGATGTAGAACATAAACTTTATAGAATATGTTGTGCTGTTTGATTGAGTTGTCCCATGAGGCTATGGTTCTAAGCCTTCAAACCTAGCAAACTAATCATTCAGAGTGCTTGGTTACGTCCGGGAGGTAACCGTGACTGTGTCCCCTATGTGTTTTATTATATATATGAATATATGTGCAGCACACCTAAACATGTGAATATCTGTGCCTACAGAGACACCTATATATGCATACATATAAGCACACATATACCGTGCTATACACATGTATGCATATATATCTACCTACATAACTGCTCATGTATCTTTTTAGCTGTTAACTGCTGTTGTTGCCAAATTGTATATGTTATAGCATTTACCAATAAAGTCTGTTCATGTCCTTTGCCCATTTTTAAATTGGATTGTTTGTCTTTTTGTTGTTGAGTTGTTGAATTTCTCCATACTTTTTAGATTAGACCCTTATCAGATATATCATTCCTCAAAACTTTTTCCCAGTCTGTAGGTTCTCTTTTTACTCTTTTGGTAAAGTCTTTTGATGAGCAGAAGTATTTGATTTTTAGGAGAGCCCAGTTATCTAATTTGTCTTCTGTTGCTTCTGTATTAATATTTTGATGTATGTCTTTCTCGGAGTTTTTGAAATATAATGAAATAGAAATTTATATAATTTAAAATATGGTTGAAATCTATGACATATACAGTTTTTTTTAATCCTGCTTTTCTTCATTTGTCACTATGCTTAAGCATTTTTAAAATCATGTCATTAAAAATTTTTTATAATACAATGTTATCACCTTCATGAGGAGCTCTGGTGTTGTAATGGTTAAGTGCTCAGCTGCTAACCGAATGGTTGGTGGTTCAAACTCACCCAGAAGCTCTGTGGGGGAAAGACCTGGTGACCTGCTCCCATAAAGATTACAGCCTAGAAAACCCTATTGGGCTGTTCTACTCTGTCACGTGGGGTTACTATGAGTCCCAAATTGACTTGATGGCATCTAACAACATTACTTTCATAGTATTGCATCATATACAAATTGAGAAATTTATATACTCATTCATCTGTTTTCTGACAATATGCTGTTCCCAATCTTCTAAAATATGAATGATTGTTCACATCTTGGATAATTTCTGCAGGTTCTATTCCAAGATGTGAAATTAATAAGGGGCATTTGACTCAGTGTTTTGTCTGTCATCCTGAACCTTACGAAGGTAGTCAAGTACAGAGCAGTTGACATCAGTTAATAAGAGTGCCTTAAGCATAAGTAGGTTTGAGTCCTGGCAGGTCTCAGATAGTCCAGCATGAAGTAGTGTAAGGATACTGGGTAGAAGAAAGGATTCCTGAGTTCTAGTCTCAGCTTTTCCATTATCTACCTGTATGAACTCAGCAACATTAATATCTCTGCAGCTCTGTTTTCTAGTCTATAAAATGAGAGATTGTTATTACATTTACCAAAATGTCTTCTAATTCTAAAGTTCTCTGATTTTGTTTGCAAGTTTAAAGTGGTCCACCCCGGTCCAAAGGCTACTGCCTAAAGTTGCAGCTGGCTGGATTCCTGCTGTTGGCGTTCCATCAGAGCCATGCTTTATTTGAAAATGAGGAAAGTACAGCTTTACTTGTTCTTAAGCTCAATCCTAGTTGTCCTAGTTCATGCAACTTGTGCTTAAGAGAGTACCAAGTTACTTGAGAGTCTTGTTTAGTATCCTCCTCCCACCATCTACCAAACTCTTTCAGCTCTACATATTTCAGACTTCAAGAAAAGTTCTAGAGACTGTTATCTGAAAGCTTCTGCTCACTAATAACCTAAACCTTCTACCTGCTTATACAAGGAGATATGCAAGTGCGGTGTCATACAGTGTCAGCCCTCTATTAAGGACCCTTCATCAACCACTTGTGCATCCCCTGAAAATAAACAATGACAAATCTGCAGCAAGAACTTAAAACTGATTTTTGGAGCACAAGGTAGAAGAATGTAGTACGAATTTACTGTTGTTCTTCAGCATAAGGTAAAGGTTTAGCATATGGAAATTGTAGCCAATTTATAGTGTGGCTATATAATCAGGGAACTGCCAACAACATCTTGTGTAAGAACAAGAGTAGTACCTACCAGGCCATCCCCACTCACCCTCAAATAGAAAGGGAAAACCACTAACAGAAAGATCTCAGAGCCAAGTTTGTTATACTGTAGTTCTCAAATTTTAGTATGTATCAGGACCATGTGTGAAAACGCATATTGCTGGGTTCTGTCCCCAGAGTTTTAATTCAGTAGGTGCCCTGCTGGTGCAGTGGTTAAACAGTAGTAGTTCGAACTCACCAGCTGCTTGGCAGGAGAAAGATGTAGCAATCTGCTTCCTCAGGGAATGTCCATGTCAGTTGGCACAACATAGTTCATAAAAACAATGTTCTGCATCCTACTTTGACGAGTAGTGTTTGCGGTCTTTAAAGCTTGCAAGTGGCCATCTAAGATACAGCTATTGGTCTCTTTCCATCTAGAGCAAAGGAGAATAAAGGAAACCAAAGACTAAAGAGAGCAAATAGTCCAAAGAACTAATGGATCACATGAATCACAGCCTCCATGACCCAGGGACCAGAAGAACTAGATGGTGCCGGGCTACCACTACCAATCATTCTGAATGGGATCACAACAGAGGGTCCCATACAGAGCAGGAGAAAAATGTAGAACAAAAAATCTAGTTCACAAAAAAGACCAAACTTACTGGTCTGATGGAAACTGTAGGAACCTCCTAGGCTATGGCTGTAAGACACCGTTCTGAACTGGAACTGAAGCTATGCCCAGAAACTACCTTTCAGTCAAATCACAGACCCATAAAATGAACAATAACACTAGAGAGGAATGGGATCCTTAGAATAATCAATTATAAAGAACAAAAGGACAACATTTGCCCAAAAGCAAAGATGAGAGGGCAGGAAGAGTTAGGAAATCTGGGCAAAGGGAAATGAGGAACCCAGGGAGGAAGTGGGGAGAGGGCTGACATTGTGGGGAAGGCAACCAATGTCATGGAACACTTTACGTACAAACTATCAAATGGGAAACTAATTTGCTCTGTGACCTTTTAGCTAAAGCACACACACACAAAGATTACAGCCTTGGAAACCCTATAGGGCAGTTCTATCCTGTCCTATAAACTTGCCATGAGTCAGAATCAAGGTGACAGCACACAACAACAACAATAACAAGAAGGTAGGGCACAAGAATTTGTGTTTCTGTCAAGTTTCAAGACGATGCTAATTCTACTGGGTTTGAAGCAGACTTCACTGCGACTATACTCATATTCTCCATTTGAATGGAAAGATGAACTGACAACAATATGTTAAATAACTTTTATAAGGAAAGCTAAGAAGTGGTGACTAAAGGCAGGGCTTGCAATTGATATTCTACAGATACTAACGCAGGAAGAAGCAAGTAGTGCAACAGAGAATGTAGAAGCTGAAGTATAACGGATGAAGGCGGTCCTTGCAGAATTTGGCCATCAGAGGAGAGGTAGCTCAGCCTGAGAGACGAAACCCCTGGAGTAAGAGGCTAAACTGGCAACAGCAACAGGCTCTTTATAAATTACAAGCTGCAGGTCAGTTATACATTGACTAGTCAAGTACCAGCGCCTATCAATCCACACCTTTCACAACTAGTAATGTCGTCCTTTGTTTTCTCCTAAAATATAAATAACAGTGCAAGAGTGCTAATAGAGTGGGCTATTGTTGAAGATTGGCTCATGGGAAACATCGTTTTTTTTTTTTCTGATAAGAATTTTTCACGTTGACATGATCTGCGTCTTGAAGTGCCTACCACTTACAAAGAGAGTTTATTACACCATAGCACCCAGGTCTACAGAGGGGAGGAAGTCTGCTTTATAGCTATTGTCTCCCTGAGGCACTCCTTGTTCAAGTTTCAGTCAGAGAATCAATGAGGAGCAAACCTGGATCAATTTTAATTGATTGTTCAGGTTTTTTAATAATTGGCATTCTTCCCGAATGCTTGACAGGATAACAACTAGAGTCTAATGTCCTGTAATTTTAACTCTCATTCTAAATGCATATTAGTGTACAGTCACTATGTCATCTACAAACAGCACACTGCCCCCTCAGTATGACAAAGGAAACACAGAAGCAGAATAAAAGGGAAATGTGACAAAATTGTGCTTATATGTGTTTTTTTACATGCATACAAACACACATGGTTTTGGCCAAGATACCCATTTCTGTTATTAAAATAGTAAAGTGTAAGGGATAAGATTTTGGAAGTATTGGTGCACTTTAATTCCCTCCTTATTTCATGTTCGTAGACTTCTACCTCCAAGATTAGGTCATGAGATTAATTGTTCCAAAGCAGGAGAGAGCAGGATTAGGAATAGTTTTGAAAACCAAAACCATGTTTGCATACCAGAGGACTCTGGAAATCTCTTTAGCAAATGCGGCAGAGAGTAGATTGCCCACCCAACACCTGGTATTCCTCCCTTCCAATCTTGCCCACAGACTCCAGACTTTGGGACATCCACTGTGCCCAGCCCCAAGGATGAATTTGAGTGTCTAAGTAAGTCAAACCACAACCTGTTGCTGTCGAGTTGATTCCAACTCATAGTGACCCTATTAAGACAGAGTAGAACTGCCCCATAGGGTTTCCAAGGAGCAGCTGGTGGACTTGAACTGCATATCTTTTGGTTAGTAGCCATATGCTTAACCACTGTGCCACCTGGGCTCTAAGTAATGACTAAAAAGTGCCCAAAGAGACTGTACAGATCAGTAATTCTCCATCTTGGTGGCATATCAAATTGAACTAAGGAGCTTAAAAAAATACTCAAACTTGGGACCTGCCCCTAGAAACTCTAATTTAATTGACCCAGCGTAGGGCAGGGCATTTGTAAAAGCTCAATATCAGCTATGGATGATGATCATTGGTTTACATTTTTGAAATCACCAAATTTCAAACCAAATTGGCCTATGTTTAGCGCCTCTCTACCACATTCTTTATTACAAGAATATTAAAGACAAAATAATGAAACTACATTTCTCCTGTACCTCAGAGTCATAGTGCGAGGAAAATACGTGGACCTACCTAAATAATATTCATTTTTGAGGCTTGTAATATATAAGGTGTTTTACATACACTCATAAAATTCTTACAAACCTATAAAAAAGCGGTATTAGTATTCCCATTTTATACATGAAAATATTGAGGCTAGGCAGGGATGCATTTAATGGAGTCAAACCCAGATTTCTTGGGGTTCAAAGTGCATCATTTTCTACTCTACTGCACTGCTTCTCAAAATCTTTCTCTTTTCACCCTCTTCTCCACAGCAAATTTCTGCTCTCTGCTTATACAGGAGAAAAAACCAAAACCAAACCCTTTGTGATCGAGTTGATTCCAACCCATAGTGACCCTATCGGACAGAGTAGAATTGTTCCATAGGGTTTCCAAGGAGCAGCTGGTAGATTTGAACTGCTGACCTTGTGGTTAGCAACTGAGCTCTTAACCACCGTGCCACCAGGACTCCATAAAGGAGAAGCCAGTACTATACCAGCATTTCTAACTCCAGTCTCCTAAATTTAAGACTAGCCCAGTCACGAGCCAGCCCTATTGACCACTTTCTGGGACCCAAATTATGTCTATCATTCCAAGTCCTCTAGCCCAAATCCTTTAGCTCTTGGGAGCAATTTAGTGCCTCTAGTTTTTTTTTTTTTAGTTTTAGAGGCGGTATATTGGAATGACAGAGTTCCATGAGTTTCTTGATGTTCCTTCTTACAAGTGTGGTTTTCATCGATCTCAGTTTTAATGAAACATTGCTTGTAATGAATTTCAATTGTTAACGTATCTTATAAGAGAACACATGTTGTTCCAGGGCAAATTTGGTTCAATGTCTCAATTCTTTCTTTTACCACTAATGGCCCATTGCTTATTAGTAGTATTTTGCTTAACTGTCAACCAAATCGTTCTTACCCATAATCACTGTAGATTTCTTGGGGGCAGAAACTGTCCAGTTGACATGAACTGACTTGATTTTTTCTGTTGATGATTATTGCTCTTACTATATTCCATTTTTCAGTTCATTTCACTGAAGTTGTTGATTCTCATTAAGAAGATCTATTTTTCAAATGACCAAAGTAGTTGTGAAAAATATTACTGTTAACTTTCTGAATAGTATAGTACCTCAACTGATGTTGGTTTATACTCCCTGAACGTGGCATTTTTTTATTGTGCAACTATGACAGAGGTATATCGATCTCTTAAGTGCTTGATCAAACTCTATTAATACTGATACCCATAAACTATCTATCAGAAAGTCACAGCTTTGAAATGTTTGCATCCATGAAATGACTTTAAATGAAATAATTTATCACAAGACTATTTTTCTGGGCCTCTGAGAGCTAATCTTAGATTTCTCATGCTGTGTTATTAACTTGCATGTTGGCTTTGTTTAATTCTATGTAAAGTATGCTGATTTATTAGAATGCTTACCCTACAGTAGACTGATAATTGGATGCTCTGGAAAGAATGAGTTTCATCGATCTAGTCAACTACCACAGATAATACTGAAGTAAACCTCTTAACAATGTTGGGGCATATTTTGGCCATGATCAATGTTTCTGAATCTTCCCTGGTACTTTTTTGTTTTGTTTTGTTTTGTTTAGTGCTATCTGCATTGATTTAAATCTATAGAAAATTTAATGTGCTAAATTTATCTTGACACAAAGGTTCATTACTTTTCTGGACATGTAAACTTTTCTTTGTTTATTATAGATTAAAAATCTTCCCTGACATTCTTTAAAAATAATCTATTTGTACTAACTTTAATATGCATCAGCAGCTGACAATAAGTAAAGTGAAAAATTAAAGCCGTTTCCCTTAAAACAATTGAGTTAAGTTTGTTTTTTTAAGTACTGCAAATGTCTACCTCAGTTCTCTAAAGGACTTCTGAATTTTCTGAGAATGAAAGGTCAAGTCCAACATGTCTGCGTCTTTTCTTTGTGTCTGTGAATGAGAAGAGAATGACAAGTGGTGTGATAAGGAACGAATAATGAGCCTGACCTTGACTCAGTCAGAGCCCCCAAGAACCAGCTTTTAACACCAAGTGGTTGGCCTTAGGAGTCCCTGAGTGGTACTAAAGGTTAACGCACTCGGATGCTAACCAAAAGGTTGGAGGTTCCAGTTCACCCAGAGGTACCGGGGAAGAAAGGTCATCTACTCCCGAAAAATCAGCCGTCAAAAACCCTATGGAGCACAGCTCTACCCTGACACATGTGAAAAAAACAACAAACAAAAAAATTCTAAAACCCATTGCTGATGACTCATTCCAACTCACAGTGACCCTATAGGACACGGTAGAACTGCCCATAGGGTTTTCAAGGCTGTAATCTTTATGGAAGCAGACTGCCACATCTTTCTCCCACAGAACAGCCAGTTGGTTTGAACCACTGACCTTTCAGTTAGCAACCCAGCACTTAACCACTGCTCCATCAGGGCTTATATGGGTTGCTATAACTCAGAAGCCACTTGATGGCAACTAGTTTTTACTGCAGGTTCTGACTTTACAGGCAACTTAGCACTCTGTCTAACATTAAACCTAAAGGGAAAAAATAGGAACTGGGCCTAAACTACATGTAGGCTGTTTATCATCTTCTATATTACAAATACATTATGAAAAAAATATAAAATATACATGTTAATGACAGTTTATTAGAATCATAAGAGGAAAAAAAAGCCCAAAGCATGCATGTAGATGATAAACTTTCTAGTTGGAGGAGAATTTACTTGAGAAAGTTTTATTTTTCTATCTCTCTTTTTAATATTTACAACACATATAATGTTTTTATCCTGGGTATGAAGAAAATAATGGACAATCTATGTTTATTTGATATTTTCTTTAAAAAGTAGTGTAAACAGGCTATGTGAGCACGTGGTACAAAATTCAAAAAGTAGCAAAGGGGTTTGAAAAAAAAAATAAGCCTCCTTTCCCCCCATCCCGTAGCTGCCAATCCCTTTCCTGGAGGCAAATACTGCTACCTTTTCCTGTATATATTTCTAAGAGACACATTCAATGCATTTACAAACATATGCATATGTATGTGAGTATCTGTGTGATGTATATTACATGTGTGTGTGCACAAATAGTACTATATCGCAGTGTTCCTCACCTTGTTTTTTTTCCTTTATTCTTTTTCATTTAACAAAGCTTTTGGAAGAGCTTACTATATCATTACACACAAAGCTGTCTTATACTTTTAAAAGGCTGCCTAATAATCCATTCTACAGATGGACGATCATTTATTTAACCAGCCCTGTGTTGATGGGCATTTAGATTATTTCCAAGAGCTGTGGTTGCTAACCAAAAAGTCAGCAGCTCAGATCTACCAGGCGCTCCTTGGAAACTCTACGGGGTGGTTCTGCTCTGTCCTATAAGGTCACTATGAGTTGGAATCAACTTGATGGCAATGGGTTTGACT